>NC_043746.1:3447955-3607955 GCF_902148845.1 Salarias fasciatus | reverse complement strand
CAACGACCTTATTGTATTTGTAGTGTTTGTTCTTATTATTCCGACGTGGAAATGAACCCAAATTTGGCCCCCTAAACCAGCCCCAGTATTCACCATGTTTGGCACACACGTCATGACCTTCCAAAAATTTGCTAAAATGTAAAAATTAACCTCGTCATTGCCAAAATATGCTCCCTAGTGCCACCTAGATACACTAAAATGACCGCCACAGCCCGCAGGAATGTGATAGAGAGATCAAAACAACAATCATTTGTCCGTCTCAAGACCTAAAAATCACACGCTGACACCCCCGACCTAAAACCAACAGGAAGTCTGCAATTTAACTTTCAAAGAAAGATTTTCACTGAAATTTGGTCCTCACGAAAAATGATCTCCTCTGAGGCTGTTTGTCTTCGAGACTTTTGAACACCACAGCAGAGGAGAACCTGCTGAATCAAACCACCGAGCAACATTTTAATAAGTCACAAGGTCCTTCCGAACAAGACGATGTAACATGTGGGGATAATCTGATGAAGTTTGTCAGTTTCTGTGAGACAGAAAAGGCGTGGTCTCTGCTCCCATCCGACGTTTTTTGCTGTCAGCTACAGTGGAGTCAGATGGAGGAAAGTATCGCGTTTCTCACAAACTGAGGCCTCTAGTGTCTAAACTATACGTCTGACGGCTCTGAAAACCACATAGACGGAGAGATAACCAGTGTTCCTGTCAAAAGGCTTCATTTGTAATAATGTTTTGCCTCAACTAATGGATCAGGGAGCAGTTTTCGCTGGAGAAAGTTTTTTTTTTCTTTTCTGCTGAGTCTCACTCCACGGTGATCTGACCCTCATGACCATATATGGGCGTAGAGCGATGACATCATCCAGCTGACCCTCATGACCATATATGGGCGTAGAGCGATGACATCATCCAGCTGACCCTCATGACCATATATGGGCGTAGAGCGATGACATCATCCAGCTGACCCTCATGACCATATATGGGCGTAGAGCGATGACATCATCCCTCTGACACTCATGACCATATATGGACGTAGTGATGACCTCATCCAGCTGAGAGCAGCTGTCAATCAAACTCTGACAGTCAGTTCTTCCATTCAGTGACTTTTAAAAGCTTGTAAGTGTAATTGTTAGCCGTTAGCAGGGCAAGAGGACGGCCTCAGTGGCCGGTCGGCTCGGTCTCTTCATTCTAAATGCATTTCTATAAATCCAGCCCGCTCTGCACCTGCTGTCTGAGTGAATACGAGCATCTGCTTTACTTCTGTGTACAGTGTTTGGAGGGAAGGCTGAAAGCACATCGACGTGCTCGCGGTTCAGAATGTGGTGGATTTTGACGGTGGAGCGGCGCTGTGGTTTTTGCCGGGCGCTGATGACCCAGCACGCCGAGCCTCCTGCAGCCGCTGCAGACGGGCTTTAATTTAAGGAGACAACTGTCAGTCATCTGCTCTAAGTCGCAAAACAATGATGAAAAGCGGCACTGCGAAGGAGAAGAAATAACTGTGAAATCACAGTTTAATATATTCATAGCGGGAGCAGACGTGCGACATCGCCTACAGTATCAGCAGCACATCAAAGCTCCGTCTTCCACAGTCGGTCCATGAATCTACTTCTCCAAATTTATTTGTCTCCACGAAGCAAAATTTATGACTAATCCTGTAAATACTAATGAGCCACGGGCAACAGCACACACTCACACACACACACTCACACACACACTCACACACACACACACACACGTCTCATGTAACACACGTGTAAATGTGTGAGATTAAAGCGGAGGGATTACACGGCCGTCTCTTTGATTAGACGTCTCAGCGTCGCCTCGTTCCTCGACTGAGGGAGCGCGGGAAATGTCAGGCGTGGCGCCACGCGAGCGGCCGCCGCCGCCGCCGCCGCCAGGGGACCGGAGCGGCGGTGACAAGCATGTGACACCGGCGATAATGTCTGAGACGGAGATCATCAGCGTGATAATGGCTGTGATTACATTAGTAAAGCTATTATGTTGTAGATGACAGATCTCATTAACATACAAACAGCCTTAAACACCGCGTTCACACTGGATATTAACAGGCCCACACACACACACACACACACACACACACACGGCGGGGTTGGGAATGGTGTATGTAGAAATATATATACTATACACTGCAGTCATGTAAGTGACAGAGATTAAAAACGGGGATTATGTGACACAGATATTACTAAGCCTAATATCATTATATGTGAAAAAACACACATCTACACAGAATATAGTGTGTACTGTACATGCAGGAGTGTACACACACACACACACACACACACACATAAACATGTGCACATCATGATCCACACAAGATAATAAATTCATTTAAAGCTGATTTAAATTTAAATCACACCATATTACCTTTTCTCTGTATTTCCTGGAACACACACATGCACACACACACACACACACACACACACACACACACACACACACACACACACACACACACACACACACACACGTATCCATACCTCGAGAGGCTATTACATTGGGCTTAAATTCATTTCCTGCAGACTGACATTAAGTCCATCCCTAAACATGACTAGCTTAATCTCAGCCTCCATCCAGGGGTTCTCAGATTCCCCCCCCCCCCCCCCACACACACACACACACACACACACACACACACACACACCCCACCACCACCAGCTGGAGGGTGGTTGAATGCAGGATTCTCAAATCTCTGTCCGGTCATCAGAGTTGGACGGTGTTCAGCTCTCCAGCCAGTGAGCAGAACTGATCACCTCCGACCCCCCGACCCCCCCAGACTGCCCCCCCTGAGGCGCTGAGGCTCCTCCTGCTTCCAGGTTCACCTCAGTGCAGGTCTTCACCGCTGTCTGCTCGTCCCTCGTCCCTCGTCCACACCGTCCCCATGTCTCACTGGAATGAAGCGTCCCCGGAAGAGTAGCTGGACCAGAACACACACTCTCCCTCTCAGTGTTTCTGTTTCTGTGAATATGAGGACGGGCTCTAATCTCTCTCTGTCTCTTTCTGCCCTCATGATAAACTGCCTGTCTGACATTGTTTTCTTATCGCTCTGTGTGTGTGTGTGTGTGTGTGTGTGTGTGTGTGTGTGTGTGGAAGTGCATGAACACCTCCTAATGAGTGTTTTTGAGCCAGTGAGGAGCAGGCGTGCACGTGTGTGTGCACGTTTGTTTTCGCCAGGCTGAGTCTCCAGAGCTGGTCTCTGGGAGCATTTGGAGGAAAACATGAATGTCACCAGATGCCCCCCCCCCCTTCATCTTTTGTCCTCCCCCTGAACCTGGTATCTGATGCTCGGCTCTCGTCCTCTGCTTCCTCTGAATGCAGGACGTAGTTAACTGTTCACTCTTTATCTAATTAACTCATTTAGCAAACGCTAATTCTTTCTCATCAGCTAATAGTCTGCAGATTAACTGTGTGTGTGTGTGTGTGTGTGTGTGTGTGTGTGTGTGTGTGTGTGTGTGTGTGTGTGTGTGTGTGTGTGTGTGTGAAGAGGGGGGATTTTTAAGTGTGTGTTAAATTATTAACCCCTCATTATCAGGTGAGGATCAGGAGCTGAAGGCGGCTCTTATCGTTGATCTGGCCGGTCGGGGAGCGCTCCCGGCTCCTCTCCAGAGGCTGCTCCGCCAGCCCTGCCGGCTCTTCGTGGTTCCACCTGCAGATGATTCCGTCTCTTTGCCGTTTTGGGCGCCGGCGGCCCCGGGGTGTTCGGTCCCCGCCTCTCTGCTCAGTGACTCACTTGGCGTTTTTCTCCGTCTCCGTCCGAGATTCTGAGTCCACGTTAGTTCACTCAGATCCTGGCTCATTTATTAATACACACCTTTGATAGTTTCTACAGTGTGAATTCTTTCATTTTAAAATGGTCTTTATGCAAGACAGGCTGCTCACAGTTTAACACAGACTGCAATAAAACCAAAGATTTTCAGCTAAAAGAAAGAAACAGTCATATTTGGCTTGTATTTAAAGGTTTGGTGTGCACAGGGGGAAGTATGTAAAGGTTTCGGTTTCCAGAGATTCTTTCTTCTCACATAGTGCAGGTGTTTCTGCTAAAATGCTAAAAATAAGACCCTGTGTACATGATGATGGTTTCCAGTGAAAACAGAAATCCTTCATGTTTTGAGAGTTAATTTATACAGCAGTGGTGTCACCAAAAACACAACTTTTGTCATGTATTTATGTTTTTATAGATGTCTATTTTTGCTTTATAAATTTATAAGTTTTTATGTATTTGATGTAAAGAACATGACAAATCCAACCATATATCTCAACAATGTCATCATCGCAATGCTTGGTACCATCGCATCTTCAGCTGATTTTGTCCATAACGGTGCCTCGAGGCGTGGATTTAAAGCGCGGAGCAGTCAGCGGGACAGCGCTGGCCTCCGGAAGCCTGTCAGGAAGTGAAACGAGTCGGATTCCTCCGCAGGAGGGTTCATCAGCGAGCGGCTGAGTGCAGAGAAACCAAACATCCTCACTTCAACTCTCAAGGACAAATAGATGGTCTCACAGGTACGCTCGGCCCCGTGTACCTGCTACAGCTCACACACACACACACACACACACACACACACAGCGACGACGTCAGCGGGAAAACGAAAACATGTTTTAATTAGTTAAGGTAATAATGTGAGCGACGGTGTCAGATCGGTCCTCCAGCTGCAGAGTCCCTCTCAAACCCGTCTCTCCACTCAGAACGCCGCTCCCGTCTCCCAGCTCGCCACAGAGCCGCACCTGATTAGTGGAGAAGAAACCGGGCTGCGTTATTAACACACACAGCCTGGATCTTCGCAGCTCGGCTGTGAATTCTCACACGTCTTTGACAACGCTGTTCGGAGAGAGGAGCAGGTCATCAGGGCTGCCGGCAGCGAGAAGAAGCCCCGGCAAACTTTACCTCTTTCTCTTTTATACAGATTTACCACTTATTAATTAAAATTAACACTTCTAACAGCAGAAAACTGTGAAAATGTCTCTGGTACACACACACACACACACACACACACACACGCTAACACACACACACGGTAGAAACAAAGCTGCTGGGCTGGAGACCAGGTCCTGAATCTGATGCAGTTCAGACAATCAGTCCAGGTCCGTGTGTGTGTGTGTGTGTGTGTGTGTGTGTGTGTGTGTGTGTGTGTGTGTGTGTGTGTGTGTGTGTGTGTGTGTGTGTGTGTGTGTGTGTGTGTGTGTGTGTGTGTGTGTGTGTGTGTGTGTGTGTGCGCGCGCGCGCGCGCTTTTCCATCCTTGTGGGGACCAAATGGCCCCACAAGGATAGGAAATTCCAGCACGATGTGCCTTGCGGGGATATTTTTTGGGTCCTAATGAGGGGAAACAGTGTTTTCTTGACCATGTTGTTGTTACTGAAAAAAGTAAAAGTGCAAAAACATTTCTTTAGGGCTACGCTTTGTTTTGGTGTGGGTTAGGGTAAGGGTCAGGGTTGGGAGTTAGACATGAATGGGAGTCAATGGAAGGTCCCCACAAGGATAGAAATACGAACCTGTGTGTGTGTGTGTGTGTGTGTGTGTGTGTGTGTGTGTGTGTGTGTGTGCTCCCAGGATGAGTGTTTGCTCTCGGAAGTGGGCCCGAGTGGCCTGTTTTCATTGTATCACTCTCTCTCTCTGGCTGTTTAATCTTTTGTTTCACGGGGCTCCAGAAGCCATTATGTTAGAGTAGCTACTATAATGAAGGCACATAATTTAATACTGCAGCACACACACTTTTAGTTATTGGGTGCCCCCCCCCCCCCCCCCCCCGTATCGCTGTAGCCACTGAAGAAAAGCTTGCTGTGACACTTGAGATGCTGAGGTGTGAGCGAGGGTTTGAAGAACCGGGCTTCATTCACTCCTCCTTCATCCCTCTGCGTTAATAATGCGGCCGCTCAGGCGCCTTTGAACCCGGGACTCTGCTCTGAAACCCGCCGCCTGCTCTCATAGTCAGTGAAGGGAGCCTGAGTGTGGAGACGAGCCGCCTCCTATCGCTGCAAAGCGCTTCGGTTTCTTCAGCTTCCTCCATGAGATGGTGGTGTTTAAACGGGACGTCGGAGGACATGAGACTTCCTGAGTCAGCGTCAGAGCCCGTCTGTCTGCGGCTGTATCTGTCCGTCTGCGGCTGTATCCGTCCGTCTGCGGCTGTATCCGTCCGTCTGCAGCTGTATCCGTCCGTCCGTCTGCGGCTGTATCTGTCCGTCCGTCTGCGGCTGTATCCGTCCGTCTGCGGCTGTATCTGTCCATCTGTCTGCGGCTGTATCCGTCCGTCTGCGGCTGTATCTGTCCATCTGTCTGCGGCTGTATCCGTCCGTCTGCAGCTGTATCTGTCAGTCTGCGGCTGTATCCGTCCGTCTGCGGCTGTATCCGTCCGTCCGTCTGCGGCTGTATCCGTCCGTCCGTCTGCGGCTGTATCTGTCCATCTGTCTGCGGCTGTATCCGTCCGTCTGCGGCTGTATCTGTCCATCTGTCTGCAGCTGTATCCGTCCGTCTGCGGCTGTGTCCGTCCGTCTGTCTGCGGCTGTATCCGTCCGTCTGCGGCTGTGTCCGTCCGTCCGTCTGCGGCTGTATCCGTCCGTCTGCGGCTGTATCTGTCCATCTGTCTGCGGCTGTATCCGTCCGTCTGCGGCTGTGTCCGTCCGTCTGTCTGCGGCTGTATCCGTCCGTCTGCGGCTGTGTCCGTCCGTCCGTCTGCGGCTGTATCCGTCCGTCTGCGGCTGTGTCCGTCCGTCTGTCTGCGGCTGTATCCGTCTGTCTGCGGCTGTATCCGTCCGTCTGCGGCTGTGTCCGTCCGTCTGTCTGCGGCTGTATCTGTCCGTCAGTCTGCGGCTGTATCCGTCTGTCTGCGGCTGTATCTGTCCGTCAGTCTGCAGCTGTATCTGTCTGTCTGCGGCTGTATCTGTCAGTCTGCGGCTGTATCTGTCCGTCAGTCTGCGGCTGTATCCGTCTGTCTGCGGCTGTATCTGTCAGTCTGCGGCTGTATCTGTCCGTCAGTCTGCAGCTGTATCTGTCTGTCTGCGGCTGTATCTGTCAGTCTGCGGCTGTATCTGTCCGTCAGTCTGCGGCTGTATCTGTCCGTCAGTCTGCGGCTGTATCTGTCCGTCAGTCTGCGGCTGTATCTGTCCGTCCGTCTGCGGCTGTATCCGTCCGTCTGTCTGCGGCTGTATCTGTCAGTCTGCGGCTGTATCTGTCCGTCAGTCTGCGGCTGTATCTGTCCGTCAGTCTGCGGCTGTATCCGTCCGTCTGTCTGCGGCTGTATCCGTCCGTCTGCGGCTGTCATCGTCTCCTGACCTTCTGACTTGTAACTCATGGAAAACCGTCAGGCAGCCTCTGTTTGGCCTGCAGATGCTCATTAATGCTGATCAGTGAATCTGGAAAACCATAAAATCAGGAGAGTCTCTGCTTTATGGCAACAGCAGTGAAAAATCAAACTTCCGTCATCTGGAAGGTGCTGTGAGGAAAACTCACTGGTTCTAAAGCCTTCAGTGTTTTCTGGAAGACTTGGTGTCTCTCTTGTCTTCTTTGTTCTCTGATTGTCCATGGAGTATGTGGCTTAACGCTGCCCCCTCAGGCCATCGCTGGTATTGCTTTATAACCTCCCTGGAAACGCAGCAGTTTCACAAAACACACACTCAGAAGATGGACAGAAGGGAACCTTCACTCACTTCATGTGTTTGTCAATAATTACTTCACAAAAATGCTGTGGACTCCTCAGAACTCGTGGTTCTCATGGAGAACGTAGATTAATCCGGGTTTGAACTGAATCCCCCCTCCGTCCCCTCCTATCTGTCCTCCATCCATCTTCTCTTGTGTCTTTGCCTCCACGGCTCCTCTGAGGAGGAGGAAAGCTCACTTCCTGTCTGGTTCGTCGCTCTGCAGATTAAAGTGTAGATTTTTGACTCGCTGTTTTTATGGTGACGAACCGTCACAAGTCATCCATTTCAGTCGGAGGGTCTCAGATTCTACCTGACCCCACTGGACTCTCATCATATTGACCTTTGGTCTGTGTTGGCCGACCTTTAGGCCCTCGTCCCTTTGCCCTCAGGTGGACGGCTGTCATCTCCAGTCTTATAGTGATCTGTGTCTCCTTTGATGCCAGAAGACGATACGGAGTAAAGGAAAGACTCAGGAAAACACTGCTGTCTCATCTGTCCTGCCGTCAAACATAAAAATAGATCTGTCATTTCTGGGTCTTTTCCTCCTTCAGCATCTGCTGAGAGCAGAAAATGAAATCTGACTGTTGAGATCCAGCACAGGAACAAGAAGGTGAAACATTAAAGGCCGTAGAAGCAAGGCGAGCTGGAGGATTCCGTCAGTCCGAATGTCTCCCTGAGTGATCGGCGTTTAGAACGACTCTGGATCAATATGGCTCCGCTGGAACGATCTGTGAACTTTATGACCAGGAGAGACGATTCCAGTGAGGGGAATTCACCCAACATGAACCTTCTAAGACGTGGAAAACAGCCACTGATCAAAACTCTCATAACAACAAGACACGTTTCAGATTCGAGATGTTTAGAGGTTTGTTTCTCTTGTTGTCATTTTGAGAGAATTTAACCACTTTATCCACTTTAATTTGACCACCGCAGCAGTTTTGTTTACTTTCAGCCATTTAAACTCTTTCTCTTTTCTTCTGTTTAGCAGTTTTAGCTGCTGTAGCCCTTTTAGCTGTTTTGGCAAATCCGGTTGTTTTTTGGACCTTTTCTTGTCGTTTTAGCTTCTTTTGCTATTTTTAGTCCTCATAAGATATTTTACCTGTTTTGTCTATTTCATCTCTCTTCATTCCTGTAGCTTTTAAACCTCTTTAAACATTTTTTTCCATAGTGACAGAAGATATCTCACCTTTTTGCAGCTTCATCTAAACAGAATGTGAGTCGAGTGGAAAAAAACATCGTTTTCAAAAATGAGTCAAACGTTTCCAGATAATTTAGGTAAAGTTTCTTGAGGCCGTTCCAAAGAGGATCCAAACCCTAATTTCAGATTAAATAAATTCCATATTTCTTGGTGTTTCTTGTAGAGAAATCCCAGACCGGGACCTCCGTCTGACTCATCAGCATTGACCAACATGTAAAATGAAATGAGAAAGAAGCGCCTGACGCTGTCTGTTTGACTCTATTTCCACGCAGCACTGAGCCGCCGTCTCAATATTAGCCACAGGTAAACATCTGCCTCAGGTAAACATCTGCAGCGGCGTCCAAACGGCGGCGTGTTGAAGAAGAAATGGATGTAAATCAATTACACGGCCCCACGTTTAACTGCAAACACTGTCCACCATCACCGGTGGCTAAAATATAAACAGTGTTTAATTGAGGGATCAGTTTTTAGCTGCTGTGTTGATTTTTAGTTTTTGGTTCATCAGATGAATGATTCCAAGTCCGATTGCAGACGAGAACAAACAAAAGAAGAGAAGAAAGAGGCTGTAAACATGAGATCAGTTCTTCACACATCCTGTGATTTCTATACATCTGAGTGTCTGTATGCACACACACACACTCGCACACACACTCAGCCTGACAAAGCAGCTGAGTCCTGTTGTTGCTGCTCTGTCTATTATCTATCCATCAGTGTCAGACACACACACTCCTGTGTGATGTGCATGGGAACAAAGCTGGAAGGCAGCAATGTGCTTGAAGGCTGCGTCCCATTATAATACCTGCTCTCATGTCAGACACACACACAAACACACAAAGCGCCGTGATTTCTGATTCTCCCCGGCTTCCACCGACAGGAACCAGCGGAAAGAAAGAAAAGAAAGAAACCTGATATCCTCTCATTGATGGCTTTCTGGATCTGCTGCTTCTTCTGCTGCTGTCTATCCAGGAATGGCTGCTGATATTTCTCTGATGTGTAATGCCGTCTGAATGCACACACACACACACACACACACACACACACACACACACACACACACACACACACACACACACACACACAGAACTGCGTCGTTGAACTGACACTTCAAACAAAGCTTTTGTCTGCTGCCTGACAGCTATTCCTCTCTCCTTCCCCCTCTCCTCCTCTTCCTCCTCCACTCATTATCCCCCTCACTTCTCCCTGTCATTCCAAAAAAACATGGTCTCTACCCCCTCATCCCCACACACACACACACACACACACACACACACACACACACACACACACAGGTTGGAGGGTTTGCTCCTAATTGAGCCTGCCTGGTTAAATAATGCAGTTTCAATAAAACAGAATAAAAATACGAAGAGTTGTGTGTATATATATATATATATTTTTTTTTTTTTTGTAACGGCTGCTGCTCCAACTGAAGCTATAATTATGGTTTTCATTCCTAGAAGCAGTAGATTAATCAGATGATGCATTTTAAAGCAAACTGTTGTAACAAGTGGAGCGCAGGCGGAGGTGCTGCTCACTGGGGGGTCAACTCTGAACTGGGAGGCGGGGTTTGGGAGGGGGGGTGGAGGTGTTACACCTTCAGAGAACAACAGAAGGAAAGAACTTCAGTCTTCTGTGTTGGTTTTGGATCAGCATGCAGAGGAAGACTCCATAATGCTGAGTATTGTGATAAAGATAAAGACTTACGCCGATGATGTTCTGGTTTTGAGCTCTTGGTCGTTTCGGTTCATATTGATACCGTTACAGCCACAACTGTGATATACTGTCCAGCCTGACTAAACTTCTCTTAATTCTGTGAGACTGGTGTGTTTTTGAAAATAGCCTCCAGTTTGCAATGTTTACATGTAAATTGGTAAAACTTTGTGAAACGTGGAGTTCTGGACATGATGGACAGTAAAACCCTGAAGGAGTCCAGAGGCTCTTCAGTCCCTGTCCCTGTGGCTCCATGGAGCTTTCACAACATGAAACGTGAATAAACATTTAACCTGTTTTTATTATAGTCGCACACCACAGTACTTTCCAGAATGACTCATCACTCCTGCTTCTAAAGGGATTCAAAAAGAGGTACAAGTGAAGTTAGGAAAAAATCACCAAAACCACAAGAAATGGGGAAAACATGACAGGAGGGCTTCAAAAACCTGAAATGTTTGGAGTTTCTAAAAGAAGACAATTAAATAAGGTTGGGAAAATGGTGAAAACAGCTACAATTTCAAAATCGTCAGCACAAAAGCTTGAAAAGTGGAACTGTCAAAATCAGGTACAAAATCAGGTTAAATGTAATAAAAAGTTCACTTTCCTGAACTGCAGTTAAAACCTCATAAATGCATCATTAGACATAGTTTTGTTTTGGGTTTTTTTGTAAATAAAACAAATTTGAAAAGGTTGCAGACCCCTGGTTTGTAGAATAAAGAGACGGAGTTGGAATAATAATCCTGCACTGTTTTCTGCTCATGTGGAGTAATCTGGTGAATCTGGTGAATCCAGTTTGACTCCATGCTCTGAGCTAAGCTACATTCAAGATGATTTTTAAATCAACATTTCAGTCAAAGCAAACAACAACCGAACGGACAACCGCAGTGTCCACTGCAGTCTGGACCTGTGTCGTTTGATCTTGCTCAGGAGGGATCTGATCAGATCTGATTGTGGGATCCGGTGCTGATGGCGGTTCAGCAGAACGCGCCGCCAGCCTCGCTCCAGACGGCTTTCAGAGGTGGTGGAGTGTGTTTCCGAGCGGCTGCCTTCAGCCGCCCTGACAGTTTATTCCCAGAAGACACCGACGCAGAAGGAGTCCAGAGAGTCGGGCCGCGGCTGCAGAACGCGGACCGGAGCCCAGACGTCAGCTCGCGTTCCGCTCAGACCGCCGGCCGCCCTCAACATCTGGAAACACAGCTCGGCTTCGGCCGGCTGCAGATGGAGGGTTCCACGCCGTTTATCAGGCGGTATAGTAAATAAAAGCGTCACTCCAGCAAGAGCTTGGTTTGGATCAGGGAGAACCTGTGATGAACCTCTTCATCAGGGAGGGGAGTCTGCAGTCTGCCTTCAGCCGGGGCCGCAGGGTCAATGCCTTGCTCACGGGCACAATGGCAAACTGCTGAGGGAGGGAGACTGTCGAAACTCTGCAGTGGAAGTAAATGAGAGGCTGACGAGGCTCGTGCTGACTCTGTGTGTGTGTGTGTGTGTGTGTGTGTGTGTGTGTGTGTGTGTGTGTGTGTGTGTGTGTGTGTGTGTGTGTGTGTGTGTGTGTGTGTGTGTGTGTGTGTGTGTTTTATCAGGGGAGCACAGCATAGCTCTGCTGAGATTAAATTCCCAGAGCTTATTCTGACTATCAGCATTACTTCAGGACACAAGGACACACACACACACACACACACACACACACTGCCGTCACTACATTTCCATTCAGAGAGGATGTGCCGGTTCGAGCCCTGCTGATATCACCTGCTCCATTAATCTGCAGCGATCCAGTTCAGATCCGTCTGTCCATCCATCAAACACCTTCCTCCACTCACTGCATTCTTTTAGGAAACAGACGTTTCACTTCTGCACACACACACACACACACACACACACACACACACACACACACACACACACACACACACACACACACACACACATATCAATGTTATCAAGAAGAAAGCTTAAGCATAAAGACATTACCATCATCTGCATACAGGTGTGTATTGATCACTAATCCTTCTGTTTTCATGAAGTCGTGTTTCACCTGAAAGGTTGTTTCCTTTGTTCCACTCCCCTTTTTGGCGTGTGTGTGTGTGTGTGTGTGTGTGTGTGTGTGTGTGTGTGTGTGTGTGTGTGTGTGTGTGTGTGTGTGTGTGTGTGTGTGTGTGTGTGTGTGTGTGTGTGTGTGTGTGTGTGTGTGTGTGTGTGTGGGAGAGAGAGAACACGGCTTCCTGACACGTCGTGGCCTCCAGCTCACCTGCGTGTGTGTGACAAGTGGCGCCGTTTGCAGGTGCATGCTGGGAAAGGCTTCCTGGATGTGTTAATTACCGGGTCTGACCCGGTCGGTGTGATGGCGTTCGGCCACCTGGGACGCCGTGCTCGCTGTACACGTGCGCACGCCGTGTACCGGGCCTGACGGCGCTGTCAGGTGTCTGTCAGACAGCGTGGCGGTCACGCGCACACCTCGGCTGTCAATCACGCCATGTGAGATTCCCCCGGCGCGCTGTGGCTTTGGCCCCGCCCCCTTCCCTCTCCCCTCCCTTCATCGTTTTATTCTTCCTTCCTTTAAAAGAAACTGCCTGCTGCCGTGAATCTGGGTAAAGCTACATCATGCTAACCTCACTGGAGATAGAAAGCTTTCTCTTTAATTCTCCTGCTTTATTCAGCGGGGAGCAACGCTGGCGTCTTTTCATCGGCTACCCTCCCTTCACACACTTCACCTAAGGCCGTCCAGCTGCAGGAGCCACTAGAGGGCGCTGTGATAAACACCGTCCAGCTGCAGGAGCCACTAGAGGGCGCTGTGATAAACACCGTCCAGCTCCAGGAGCCACTAGAGGGCGCTGTGATAAACACCGTCCAGCTCCAGGAGCCACTAGAGGGCGCTGTGATAAACACCGTCCAGCTCCAGGAGCCACTAGAGGGCGCTGTGATAAACACCGTCCAGCTCCATCCAGTGCGACTGTTATAACTCTCTTTCTCCCTTTGGTGCAGATATCTGAGTCTACTGTGAAAAATACGACGTTGGGGTCGAATCATTTGCACGACGGGATGAGAAATAGATTCCGTAGCCAACACGAAGCCTCATATAGCCTAAGAATAACTCCACGGTGAGCCTGTCTCCATAATCCCCGCTCTGTATGCTGAGATAACCTGTTGCTCCTTCATCTTGAGGAGCTCGATCAGGCAAATAGAGAGCGGCGCCTCGAAAGACGCTGGTCGCTGGAGAATGTCCTCCCTGTCTGGGTCTGACTGCTCGGTGCAGTCCGGTCTGATAGCTTTCACAAGGCTCTGATGACACATTTAGCGCAACAACAATTCCTCCGAGTCTGAAGATCAGTCAGCCTTTATGAATCAAACTGTAGATGAATGGAATTCATTCAGAGGTCCAAAGGTAAAATAAAACCCGACCATCTGGTTCAGAGAGAGAGAGAGAGAGAGAGAGAGAGCACCTCTCATCCTTCAGAGTCTCGGTCCAGCACTCTGGACTCGCCGGGTCTCAGATGAGAGCAGGATCATCAGGATGGTGGTGCTGAAGCTGAGGTCGGATCAGACTCCATCAGATCCACTTCTGGCACTGGGCTCTGTCAGACGGTGTTTTTACCCACACTCCCTCCCCTCGTCTCTCTCTCGCTCTCACTTTGAGACTCATGTTCCAGAATTCAGCTGGTTTCTGTGGAATCTGAGTCATTTTCTGACTTACTGTCGTTTTCCGGTCGCCTGACCGCTCTGATCTGATCTGATCTGGAAACTTTCCAGCCAATCGCTGTCCGCCGCTGCGGAAACGCCTTGTCGTGTTGTGTTGTGCTGTGCTGTGCTGTGTTGTGCTGTGTTGTGTCGTGTCGTGTCGTGTCGTGTCGTGTCGTGTCATGTCGTGTCGTGTCGTGTCGTGTCGTGTCGTGTCGTGTCGTGTCGTGTTGTTGCAGACGCTCAGCAGCCGATGTTTGTGTGTCTGCAGCCACCTGGAGTCGGAGCGCAGCGCCCTGAAGAGGAGGGAGTGGGAGCGCAGGACCCAGGAGGTCCAGCAGGACGAGGACCTCTTCTCCACCGGGTTCAACCTGTTTGGAGAACCGTACAAAGTAAGAAGCACACCCACGTTCCCCGTTCGCACCAACGCTGACGCAGTCCGACTGTTTTAACTCAGCAGAAGTTCAGACCCGTCACCTGAACACGGCTTGAAGCTCCTCGTGGTCATATTTGCGGCGCCGTGGAGGAGACGGATTTATATTCCTCCGCTCGGTTTTGATTGATCTTTGCGTGAGGGCGAGCCGACGTCCTCGACGGCAGGATTTCATTTCAGCGAGTGGGGTGAATTTACGAGGCGGTAATCAGCCGGGATGGGCGCCACTCTGCCCCCGCAGCGCCCCCTACTGCCGTTCAGGCTCGTCGGAAGCTCCATAGCAGTTTATTTTTGACCTGATGAATCAGTCAGTTAGTGGCTGATCGTCTTCCACTGGACGGTGGAATCGTTCCAGGAGGCGTGACAGAACTGTGTGGTGAGAGAGTGACTCTCAGGCAGTTTAACGCTGCTGACTTTCAGGTGTGGCTGCAGGAGAGGAACAGAGAATGAGCCTCGCCATCAGATAATGCAGGGGTTTTACAGTTAATGCTGATGTGAAGCAAATCCTTCCCTGGATTTGAATATTCCCCCAAACGTCAAACAGAAAGTTGGTTGAAGAAATATCTCTCCAATCCTGGATTATGCTCAGCATCTGCAGCTGAGATGAAGGGAGTATCACAGTGGATTGGTTTAAGGATGCAATTAGAGAGCTAATTGTTAAAGCTACTTATGAGGATTTTTCTTTCATTTATTTATTTATTTATTTATTGCCTTGCAGTGGTGGCATGAAGAGATGTTCTTCTAGAGAACACGAGAGCCAAATGAAAGTCAGCTCGACTCCCTCAGAAGCAGCAGACGTAGGAATCAAGGCGGCGTTGGAGTCGATCCAAACTTGCTGTGGTGGAACCGAATCAGCGGCCGGGCTGCGGTTTGGTGTCGGTACCTGAGTCTCCATCCTGGGTCCGCGGCTCCCCTCCCCCCTCCGTCTCTCTCCAGCATTCATTCATTCATTCATTCGCTCTGTCAGCTATTAGCTAATCCCTCTTCTAATCCTGTTAAAGAGCGTTATGCCGTTAGCAGCTATTTGGGATGATCTATTCACACACACACACACACTCACACACACACACACACACACACACACACACACACACGCGCGCGCACACGCAGGTATTCATCCTCTGTTTTCCATTCTGCCTCTCAGTAAATGTGTTTTCTGTTCCTCTTCAGCCACCAGATCTTTTATTCATGAGGCTGAGATGGAGAAGCGATGGGCTAATTTATTCACAGCTAACTTTGGCTCGCCACGGTGTGTAGCGAGCGTGCACGCGTGCGCACGCACGTGTGTGTGTGTGTGTGTGTGTGTGTGTGTGTACACAGAAATCACATCTGTTCAGATTATTTCAATGCAATCCTGTCCTTCCTGGTGTGAGTCTTTGGTAAACACGGCTCCATTCCCGGCCCGTCTTCATCTCTGGCAGTTTTCGGGGTTTTGCTGCTTCATTAGACGGTAAAAATGAAAACAGGCTGAAGGAAAGATGAACGCTTCCTCCTCGAACACCAAGCTTCTCCGGGAGATTCTGAGCGGTGAAAGAGACGATGTGCATGTCTTCAGACAGCGGTGCTCTTCCTCTGGCACCATCAGAATGACTGAATGCGTCAAACGCACACGTTGTTCAGGTAAAAATCTGTTTCGAGTTAACAACACGTCATCTTCCACCTCAGTGTAGTGAAAATATGAAGCGTGGAGAATTTTTAATGCAGTTTTAAACTATAAACGAGGAAGAATGTGTGATTTTTGCAGCGTTGCAGCAGATTCGACTGGATGAGCGAATGCAGTGATTTGAATTCTGTTGTTTAATCTGATTAATCAGGGGCTTTGTAGTTAATTGGATTTTAATCGCATCTGTATAGATCTGGTACAAAAAGACATTTTTTTTTCTAATCCAGGCTGATTTTCTGAGAGGAATGAATGAATGAATGGAGCAAAATACATTTACTCAACAAAATTTAATTGACTTTATTCATCTATCTGTTTATCTTCTCCTAGATCAGATCCCCTCCAGTTAGCGACTGTGTTGTTTCCTTCATCGTCCCAGAACAACAGTAACGTGAGCGTCTCTGCTCACAGCGGCGTTTAACGCTGAATTCAGATGTAAACCCTGTCTTACATTTTCACTCCCTCGTGTTCGGATCCACGCTTCATCCTGCAGCTCGTCAGACTGAAGCTTTCCTTCCTCCACGCCAGGCGTCAGCGTCATGCAATAGCTGCACACATTGTTGAAAAAAGATCCCAATACATTATTTAATCAGTTTTCAAGCCTTATAAAGTGTTTATTTGTGGATTAAGAACTCTACTGATCCGTTTCATTGGAAAGGCCTGATTCAGGAATGTTTTGTCAGTAAATTCTCGCCATGCTGTGAAGGCTGAGGTGAACCTGGTCTTCAGTTTGAGTAATGTGGAGAACTCAGTGTGTCCATTCTAATCCGTCTTTAATCTGCTGAGAGATACTGATAAAAAGACAACTTTTTCTGTTCGTTCATCAGTCTGACGTAGCTTTAGCAAAGTTAAGTTAACAAAGTGAAATTTGGATGTTTCTGTCGACCAGAGCAGAACCCTGAACTTCCTGCTGCTCTTCCAGATCAGTCCAGATCAGATCAGTCCTATGAACCCCCACAGCCTGAGACCTGGTCCCAGATGACTCCACCTGGTCAAACCGCTCATCTGCAACACGCCCAGCGCCTCAGCCCCTCATCAGTGGCGTCTCCTCCCTGTTCTGCAGGCGTTTGGTCGTCACACGTTCATCTTCATCAATTCATCAAGCTCTCTTTCTGGTGATTTTAACCTTTAACCCCGATGTATCTTTGACGCTGTCGCTCCACCTGAGTGTGTGTGAGCCGGTCAACCGCCTCGCCTTGAGGGCCCAGAGCGTCCATTGACCGCAGCGTGTCCGATAGGCGTCAGAGAGTCGTGTTTCACGCCGCTCCGCCGCCGCCGGGCGCCACTTGCTGACGAAATGTCCAGTTTGAATTACAGGCCGTTCGTCCTGCTTTATTCAGACTTTAAGATTTGCTTCACAATGAGTCGCTCGGGTTTCAGGGAAACGTCAGCGAATCAGATCCATACCTGGCGGTTCTCACGTTCTCCTCCGTCTTTCTTTCCTTCCTACAAGAGCCTTTGTCCACACATCGCCGCGCTGACGCCGCTGCTGACTTGTCTTCCTTGTGAGAACGCCAGATGTCGGGTGTGTTCCTGACTCGCTGCTGTCTCCTCTGCCGGCAGACCAGTAAAGGCGACGCTCTGGCCAGCCGGGTGCAGAACACTCTGGGCTCCTACGAGGAGATGAAGGACCTGCTGACCAGCCACTCCAACCAGAGCCACCTGGTGGGCATCCCCAAAGGCAGCGCCGCCGCCGCCGCCGCCGGCAGCCTGCAGCCGGCGCCCAGCACGGCGGCGGCGGCGGCGGAGCGGAGCGGCGTGGACGCCCAGCTCTTCCCGGAGGGAGGCGGGGACAAGAGGATTGGAAGTGGTCCCGCCTCCTCGGCGCCCATGCAGCCGCCGGCCTCCGCCTCCTCGTCGTCCGGCGCCGCGGCGAACCCTCACCAGAGCTCCAAGAAGTCCCGGAGCTCCGCGGACTGGTCCAGGGGAGGCCACGCCCCCGGCGCCCAGCCACCGGGCCTGGTGGGGGGGTTAGGGCAGAACGGGCAGGGCCAGGGCGCCGCCGGAGCGCCCGGCGCCAGGGCGAAGGTGTCGCTGCTGGAGGAGCAGCAGATGCAGCGGCACGAAGAGCTGTTCAGCTCGCTGAAGGACGAGCTGGGTCTGAAAGGAGACTCCAGCCCCTCGTCCTCCTCCACCTCCTCCTCTTCCTCCTCCTCTTCCTCCAGACGCCACTCTTCCCACCCGGCTAAACCCCTCCCACTGCCAGGTAGGTCCACGGCGTCCTAAAACCTTGATTTCTCTCCAGGACGCTAAAAATGTCTGCCTGTCAAACTGCTGCAAAAACCAACACCGATGAACAAAGCAGCGTTCAGTTCTAACCGATGTTTTTCTTGCCTTTTCAAGATGGCGGCACGTTCCGATCCTCTGCGATAGACTCCGCCCACTTCAAGTCTTCCACTAACACAGACAGCGGCGGCCACTTTAAGTCCTCGCCGTTTGACGCTGAAGCGGGCGCTCACCTGTCCACGTCCTCGTCTCCGCTGGCCTCCACCTCCGTCCTGACCACGCCCACTCCCGGGCTGACCACGCCCACGTCCGGACTGACCACGCCCACCTTCCCGCCCGGCAGCCTGTCGGGGAAGCCCACGGCCGTGCAGCAGAAGCCCACGGCGTACGTCCGGCCGATGGACGGCCAGGACCAGGCCCCCAGCGACTCGCCCCAGCTCAAACCCCCCCTGGTGGCCACGGAGGGCTTCAGCAGCGGCCAGGCCTACGGAGGAAACGCCGGCAACGCCAAGAACAAACTGCCGAAGCTCAGCCTCAACCACACCGGAGAGGTAAGACGGCGGCTGCTGGGGCTCTGATCTCACCCCAGCTGTGGCGTTATCGTCTCAAAAGACACCAGATCTCTGGAAACTCCTTACATTCCTTATTTACTTGTACATTCATAATGTAGGAACTGAAATCTAAACCTTTTTTAAATCACTGCCTCCATTTGAAGGAGCATTAATAACAGTAGTATTTTTGTTAACAAGCAGTGTTAACTATTCACCACTATTATTCTTTAACTAACGAGCCATTTTAGATATTTTAATTAACTAGCCATTTTGACTATTTTAGCTATTAGCTAACTAGCTTTGTTAACTGACCGATTTGAACATTTTTTCTAATAACTAGTTTAAACTTACTTTCAACTAACAAGACATTTTACACTAAATAACATTTCATCTAACACCTATTTTACCTTCAGTGAAAATATATTTATGGTACCACTGAAAAAATATTCTTCTAACAAGTCATTTTAAGTACCTGTACCTATTATTCTTTAATTAGCACTTTTAAATATTTCTCACATTTTTAGCTTGTTTTTAAATGACAAGCATGTTTGACTATTTAAACAAATTATTTTAACTATTACTTTGAACTAACATCCAACCATCTGAGCTGTTTATAACTGTTATTCTTGAGCTAAATAGCCATTTAAGCTATTTTAACCATTTTAACTTCATTCGTTTTTCCAACTATATATTTCTTTTTTTTTTACGCTAACTACCCATTCTGACAAGTAGTCTGAATTGCACTAATCTTCAGTAGTTTCCTG
The DNA here is from genome assembly GCF_902148845.1 of Salarias fasciatus. Classification (NCBI taxonomy): domain Eukaryota; kingdom Metazoa; phylum Chordata; class Actinopteri; order Blenniiformes; family Blenniidae; genus Salarias; species Salarias fasciatus. Next base: position 3,588,102 of record NC_043746.1, on the reverse strand, counting down.
TAAAGCTCAGTATTAAATGAGGAATGAAACAGGAAGTGTTTGTGTTGACGTCCAGTCAAAGAAAGAACCTCAGTCTGTTCCTCTCCAGTGGAACTCCTGCTCGGCGTCTGGTTGAGACGTTCGGTGACAGGCTGTCACCGCGCTGCACATCGCGTTCGGTGTGTGTTTGCAGTGTGTGTGTGTGTGTGTGTGTGTGTGTGTGTGTGTGTGTGTGTGTGAGCTCGGCGTGGTGAATAGTCGTACATTGGGTTAATTGTCTCGTCAAACAAGCTTCGCCATCACGAAGTCCACCACCGAGTGTGTCTCTGACTCACACACTTAACTTCTCAACCCACCCTCGTGTGTGTGTGTGTGTGTGTGTGTGTGTGTTTGTGTTTGTGTTTGCAGAGTGTGAAGCTGGTTGACAGGCGAGTAGTCATCCATATCGAGCCAGCCAGCTGTTCCTGTGCTTTGATAGTGTGTGTGTGTGTGTGTGTGTGTGTGTGTGTGTGTGTGTGTGTGTGTGTGTGTGTGTGTGTGTGTGTGTGTGTGTGTGTGTGTGTGTGTTAGCATATGGCTCAGTGATGAGAGTTAGAATCTTCTTTCTCAGGGAGGCTGAGCAGAGGGAACGCAGAGCAGGTTCTCGGTCCGGAGTGTTTCCTTGTCTTTGTTTTCACCCACACACACCCTCGCCTCGCCGCTCCGCCGCTCCGCCGCTCGCCGCTCGTGTTTACCGGAGGAGAGTTTCTCTGGAGCAGGATGGAGACGGGATGCAGATGATGAGAGTGAGGACAATGGCCGACTGATTACTGCGCCGGATCGCGGCTCCGCTCCTCCTGGCTGGACGAGCCGGCCGCCGGCACAGTGCGGCAGTGGGCGGGATCGAACCGGGGGACGACTGGAAGTGCTGCCAGTTAAACAGCACAGCCCCTGTGATGGTCCCAATGCGTGGCACCGATACTAACCCAACAGAAGAGGGAACAAAGGAGGATCCCCGAGGAGCAAATCAGCTCCATTGATTTTCTATGGAACAGCTTTCAAATTAGTTCCGGTCCCTTGAAACATTGAAATACTGGCGCTCTGTGTGTGTGTGTGTGTGTGTGTGTGTGTGTGTGTGTGTGTGTGTGTGTGTGTGTGTGTGTGTGTGTGTGTGAATCAGAAGAAAAGAGGTAGAGATTGATAACACTGTTGATCGTCTGCTAACAGTTACAGTAGGCCTACATTTTCTACACACACACACACACACACACACACACACACACACACACACAGATGACATCAGTTTGAAGGTTTGCTGAATAAAAACTGAAGAAAACCCAACTATGTCAACTAACTACCTATTTTGCCGATTTAAGCCTTTACTTAATATTTAAAATGTTTGTTTTATAACTTATTTGTTTAAGCTAACCAGCTATTTTAGACTTTAACTTAGTCCAAAACAATGCCTATTTCAACTTTTGAAAATTAAAACATTTTTTGCTAATAAGCACTTACCTTCCCCACAACTGTGTCTAAGTTGTCCTTTAACTATATGGCTTTTAATTAATAAACTATTTTAGCTATTTTAACTGTTTTTAGAAAACAATTTTTACCTTACTTCTGTTTTAACTATTTTAACTAAGCTAACTAGCATGTTCAAGCTTTGTTTCAAGATGAATGATGCTCTATTTGTATATGAGTAGCTAGCCAGCACGTTAGCCTGGACCCACTGCAGACATGCCGCAGTTAGCTGGTGTTGACAGACACTGAATCTCTAACATAGTGGATTTGACTGTTTTGGGTTGTGTTAGTGGACCAGGATCTGGGAGGCGTACGCTGAAAACATCACGCTAATAAATCTGTTTCAAACTCTTCATCCACGTTCAAACAAACACAATCAGCCATCAGCTGTTTGATAGCGAGAGTGAGCTACAGGAAACACTGACGGCTCACGGCGGTCTCACCATCTGAAGTAATCTGTAGCAACATTCGTTCCAGAGAAGACAACAAAACGTTGTTTCCTGTAGACGTCAGTTCATTCAATTCATTGAGCTAAACTAGCGCTTTGGTCAAGAGTAGCCACTTTATGATCTGAGCAAAAAAAACCCAAAAAAACTTAAAATCTCGAATGAAAAAGTAAGAAGTCTGTAAAATTTTCCAAAACACACCAAGAAAATTGAGTTTCATAAATTGTTTGTATGGTCTTGTACAGTTTATAATTTTCATTAAATTTGTATTGATATTGAGTAAAAATTGTTATTGGAAAATTTATTAATCCACGTAATCCCCGTACGTAAAATTCTAGAAAGTCCAATTTTGGGCAGTAGTGTCGTACTACTCAACTTGGTTTCGAGAAATACATTTTCAAGATCTTGGTTTTGCCTTGATTTCAGTCCCTTAAAATCTTTTTATTTGTACGCTCTGGTCTTGGTCTTGATTCGATCTGGTCTTCCTAAGGTCTTGGTCTTGGTCTTAGTTCAATCTTATCTCCTCAAGGCTTTGGGATTCTTAAGGCCTTGGTCTTGATCTTGGGCTTTGTCTGCTCTAGTCTTGGCCTTGACATGATCTCGGCCCCTGACGGTCTTGGTCCTGACTCGGTCTCTTCAGCCGCTTCAGCTCTAAATTGTTGATTTCATCGCTTCATTTCAAAGATTCTCTTCAAGCTGCAGCATTTGAAAGTTTCAAACCTGTGAACCAGTAGTGAATGTTAAACGATAGTAACTGGAGTTCTGTCAGCTCAGTGCTCTGCATTTCTGTAATAAGCAGAAGAGGAAGAAGCCGCGGAGGGCCTTCGATACCCGCAGCGTGCGGGGATAAATCACGGAGCCGTTAGCGGCGCTCAGGGTCTCCGTCAGTCAGGTGGGTGCAGGAGAACAGAAGGTAAACATGGAGGTGACAGGTGGCATTTCCAACAGCACTGTGACAACTTTCATTTACATGGAGTTCAAAGTACAGAGCTGATGTAATTTCACAGCGATTTGAAGGCCCGCTGTGGTGTTTCCGTCAGGCGGCGTGCAGAGGTGCGCGCGGCGCCTCGCCGCTAATGTAGCGGTAAATAAGAAACAGGGTAGACTAAGACCTCCAGTCAGTAATCACCGCGAGGCCGACACCAGCCAAATCAATTCCGCTGCCAGAGAAAGCCTCATTTACGCCTCTCTCTGAATGAAAAGATTCGGTCTTTCTGGAGCGCGCCGGCTCGATGAAAGGAGCGGCGGAACGCGCCTTTACCGAAGTGGATGACGGCGTCACACGACGTGAAGCGGACGGCCTCTGAATAGGGAAGCTGTAACACTAAATAATTATAAACAAAAGTGAGAGAAAAGGTGGTTTACCATGAATGCTGAACACAAACTGTCCTGCTGACCGAAGGTTGCTCTGTAGCGTCAGTCAGTGGGAGGAAGATGCTCGAGCTCTGAACTCTGAGCAGCGTTGTCCTGGCGGTCGGTTGGATGAGTTTGTTTCTTTGCTGCGGCGCTGGAGGGATCTCTGACGACGTGTTTCTGCTCATTTCCATATTAATTTGCTGCATTAAGGATCTTTGTTGGAGACGGTTTTCGGCAGCAGCTGGCACAACTACACTCCTTCTGCCGTGGTTAAGAAATGTTTGTTTGTGGCGGCGTTGAGCTCGCGGGCAAGGTGCTTCGTGGAGCTCGCTTGTTTTTTTCGTTTTCCACCCGTGGAAACGGCGCGGAGCCACGTCGCTGCAGCGGAGGGATATTTTAAGGATCGCATCAGTTTTCACACAAATGATTTGCTCGTGAGGCGGTGGAGATCAGTGGTGGGGCAAGGTTTGGATCGTAGGTGGAGGAGGGTGGTCTCCAATCGGCCAATCAAAGTGGAGAACCATCTAGAAAAACCACGGTTTCCCTGCCAAATCTCAAGCGCTGGAGAACTTCTTGGTTATTGAAGGAGTTACCGACTGGTTCTTCTGTGGTTCACGTTAACATGTCGCTGTGGAAATGTTTGACATTTATAACCCAGGAAAGTTCCCCGAGCGGTCTAAACCTACAGCAGCTCAGCGAGAAGAGGGTCCGGAAGCTGGATTCAGTAGGACTGGTTCTGTCCAGTTTCAGTTCCAAGCGTCAGATTCAACACAGGAAGTATGTGTGGAAAACGACTCAGTTTCTTTCCCCACTAACAATTCATCCTCACCGGAGACGTCGACAGACACTGAAGGCAGCTTCCCTCTGTTGGTACATTCATTAGCGTGCAGACGGGGAGTCGGGCCGGGAGAAGCAGGAGGACGTATATAGATGTGAAACTGCAGCACTCAGAAATGCCTCCTCGCTGGAAATAAAGCGGCGAGAGGAAGCGGCGGCGGGGGAAACGGGGGTGAGACGCTCTCTGGCTTTCTGCAGGAGTGGAGGAGAGCTGTGAAGTCTGCCAGTGCAGAAACAGCTGGCCTCATCTGCATAACATCCATCAGCCGGCGCTCCGCCCTCAGGCTGGCTGGCAGCTCACGGCCCAGGCGAGCAGCGGCGCCACCCTCCTCCATCCTCCTCCACCCTCCTCCACCTCCCTCCACCCTCCTCCACCCTCCTCCACCCTCCTTTACCCTCCTCCACCTCCCTCCACCCTCCTCCACCCTCCTTTACCCTCCTCCACCTCCCTCCGCCCTCCTCCACCCTCCTTTACCCTCCTCCACCCTCCTTTACCCTCCTCCACCTCCCTCCACCCTCCTCCACCCTCCTTTACCCTCCTCCACCTCCCTCCACCCTCCTCCACCCTCCTCCACCTCCCTCCACCCTCCTCCACCCTCCTCCACCCTCCTTTACCCTCCTCCACCTCCCTCCACCCTCCTCCACCCTCCTTTACCCTCCTCCACCTCCCTCCGCCCTCCTCCACCCTCCTTTACCCTCCTCCACCCTCCTTTACCCTCCTCCACCTCCCCCCACCCTCCTCCACCCTCCTTTACCCTCCTCCACCTCCCTCCACCCTCCTCCACCCTCCTCCACCTCCCTCCACCCTCCTCCACCCTCCTCCACCCTCCTCCACCCTCCTTTACCCTCCTCCACCTCCCTCCACCCTCCTCCACCCTCCTTTACCCTCCTCCACCTCCCCCCGCCCTCCTCCACCCTCCTTTACCCTCCTCCACCTCCCTCCACCTCCTCCACCCTCCTCCACCTCCCTCCACCTCCCTCCACCCTCCTCCACCCTCCTTTACCCTCCTCCACCTCCCTCCACCCTCCTCCACCTCCTTTACCCTCCTCCACCTCCCTCCATCCTCCTCCACCCTCCTCCACCCTCCTCCACCTCCCTCCACCCTCCTCCACCCTCCTCCACCTCCCTCCACCCCCTCCACCCTCCTCCACCTCCTCCACCTCCCTCCACCCTCCTCCACCCTCCTCCCTCCACCCTCCTCCACCCTCCTCCACCTCCCTCCACCCTCCTCCACCCTCCTTTACCCTCCTCCACCTCCCTCCACCCTCCTCCACCTCCCTCCACCCTCCTCCACCCTCCTTTACCCTCCTCCACCCCCTCCACCCTCCTCCACCCTCCTCCCTCCACCCTCCTACACCCTCCTTTACCCTCCTCCACCTCCCTCCACCCTCCTCCACCTCCCTCCACCCTCCTCCACCTCCCTCCACCCTCCTTTACCCTCCTCCACCCTCCTCCCTCCACCCTCCTACACCCTCCTTTACCCTCCTCCACCTCCCTCCACCCTCCTCCTCCCTCCCTCCACCCTCCTCCCTCCACCCTCCTCCACCCTCCTCCACCTCCCTCCACCCTCCTCCACCCTCCTCCACCTCCCTCCACCCTCCTCCACCCTCCTCCACCTCCCTCCACCCTCCTTTACCCTCCTCCACCTCCCTCCACCCTCCTCCACCTCCCTCCACCCTCCTTTACCCTCCTCCACCTCCCTCCACCCTCCTCCACCTCCCTACACCCTCCTCCACCCTCCTCCACCCTCCTTTACCCTCCTCCACCTCCCTCCACCCTCCTCCACCCTCCTTTACCCTCCTCCACCTCCCTCCATCCTCCTCCACCCTCCTCCACCCTCCTCCACCCTCCTCCAACTCTCTCCACCTCCCTCCACCCTCCTTCACCCTCCTCCACCTCCCTCCACCCTCCTTTACCCTCCTCCACCTCCCTCCACCCTCCTCCACCTCGCTCCACCATCCTTTACCCTCCTCCACCCTCCTCCACCTCCCTCCACCCTCCTCCACCCTCCTCCACCTCCCTCCACCCTCCTCCACCCTCCTCCACCCTCCTCCTCCTCCTTCCACCCTCCTCCACCCTCCTCCTCCTCCCTCCACCCTCCTCCACCCTCCTCCACCTCCCTCCACCCTCCTCCACCTCCCTCCACCTCCCTCCACCCTCCTCCACCCTCCTCCACCTCCCTCCACCCTCCTCCACCTCCCTCCACCCTCCTCCTCCTCCCTCCACCCTCCTCCACCCTCCTCCACCCTCCTTTACCCTCCTCCACCTCCCTACACCCTCCTCCACCCTCCTCCACCCTCCTTTACCCTCCTCCACCTCCCTCCACCCTCCTCCACCCTCCTTTACCCTCCTCCACCTCCCTCCATCCTCCTCCACCCTCCTCCACCCTCCTCCACCCTCCTCCAACTCTCTCCACCTCCCTCCACCCTCCTTCACCCTCCCTCCACCTCCCTCCACCCTCCTTTACCCTCCTCCACTCCCTCCACCCTCCTCCACCTCGCTCCACCATCCTTTACCCTCCTCCACCCTCCCCACCTCCCTCCACCCTCCTCCACCCTCCTCCACCTCCCTCCACCCTCCTCCACCCTCCTCCACCCTCCTCCTCCTCCCTCCACCCCTCCTCCACCCTCCTCCTCCTCCTTCCACCCTCCTCCACCCTCCTCCTCCTCCCTCCACCCTCCTCCACCCTCCTCCACCTCCCTCCACCCCTCCTCCACCTCCCTCCACCTCCCTCCACCCTCCTCCACCCTCCTCCACCTCCCTCCCACCCTCCTCCACCTCCCTCCACCCTCCTCCTCCTCCCTCCACCCTCCTCCACCCTCCTCCACCTCCCTCCACCTCCCTCCACCCTCCTCCACCTCCTCCACCCTCCTCCACCCTCCTCTACCTCCCTCCACCCTCCTCCACCTCCCTCCACCTCCCTCCACCCTCCTCCACCTCCCTCCACCCTCCTCCACCTCCCTCCACCTCCCTCCACCCTCCTCTACCTCCCTCCACCCTCCTCCACCTCCCTCCACCCTCCTCCACCTCCCTCCACCTCCCTCCACCCTCCTCCACCTCCCTCCACCTCCCTCCACCCTCCTCCACCCTCCTCTACCTCCCTCCACCCTCCTCCACCTCCCTCCACCCTCCTCCACCTCCCTCCACCCTCCTCCACCTCCCTCCACCCTCCTCCACCTCCCTCCACCTCCCTCCACCCTCCTCCACCTCCCTCCACCTCCCTCCACCCTCCTCCACCTTTCTCCACCCTCCTCCACCCTCCTCCACCTCGGCGTGGAGACGCAGGATCGTCCCGATCTGCTCACAGCTTCCCTTCGTCTGGTTTTCATGTGGAAGCACTGGTCGCCCTGCAGACAGGGAGACGGGACGTCGGGTCTATGAAAAGTTGTGTTCTCCATCGTTTCCTTGGAGACGACGTTGGAGCGTTGTCAGAGACGTTTCCCGCCTTGGGAGCCGTCTCGATGAAAGCGTTATCGTGTAAACGGGGCCTCAGTAACGGCTCATTGCTACATTAGCCTGCGAGCGGTGAGCGGCTTCCTCTCAGCAGGATTAGCATCACGGCGCTGCGCAGGGTGGTGTTGGATACGATACGCCCCCCGCCCTCCGGTAAACCCCCGATCCCTCTCCACGGGCCGCGAGGATTAAACCGCTAGCCGCCGTTTTCCCGGCTGCGTGGCCAATCTGAGGTCAGCGGTTGGAGAGCGGGGTCACGGCGGAGCTCCGCCCCCCCGCCGGCCGAGGGTCTCTGCAGTCAATCCCTGCTCTCCACCCCCACGCCGCTCTGGCCGTGTCTGCCGGGGCGATCGGCGAGGCCGCGGCGCGCCGCCAGCAGCCTGTAGCTAATGCCAGCGTTAACGGAGTGGCTTCTTAATGAAAACGTCCGTGGAGGAAGCAGCAGTAAAACTACTTCTGTTGGAGGATCAGAATCTATGAATTACAGGAGTTAAAAATGCTGATTTGAAGGGTCTAATTGTGGAGTTTTTTTTACAGATTATTCTGCCTTCATTCTTAAATTATTAACCTTTAACCTTTAAACTATCTTTCGCCACCCTGAAACAATTTCCTTCAGTCCGCTTGGTCGTATCGTCTCGGTACAGGATCGGTCAGAACCACAGTCACAGATCAGTGTGTCGGCTGCAGGAGTGTTTACCGCGGCGTCTTCACCAGTTTTCAGTCCGTCTGCTTCAAACTGTCTGATTTCGCTGCACTTAGAATGAGTGAAGTGAGACCGACAGGCTGGAAACGCCGCTTCGTTTGATGAAGCAGATGTTTTGCTTTGGGGACAAAATTAGCATTTTATTAAAAGGTGATAAAGACGCAGCCGTGTAGGTTATGGGAGCAGTCAGCAGGTGGTTTCGAACCGTCTCAGTTAGCATTATCAAAGTATAGACTGGGAAACGACTGATAATGCTGTCCTGGTTCGGCTGTTATGATCACTACTGCGACTGAAATAGACCGAAAAGTCATGATATCGCAACATGATAATATTTTGTGTATTCCCAGAAGCAGTCTATGGATGTTCTTATAAAAAAGTTTATTTACCTCTAGAGCTAAATATGGAAACAAATACTCACCAAAAACACAGAAAACACACTCTTAAATACGCAAAAGACAATGAACTGTGAAATAAACCATGTTGAAAGTCAAACTTTTGCTCTTTAAGGCATTTAAATGTTTAGAAGAGTCGGTTCAGTGTCTGATCAGAGAACAAACAGAGAGACTTCCTGTTCTCCATTAAGTGCATTGATTAAACTCGGGTGTTAAAGCCGCTCCATTGACGACTGGCCGTAAAAAAAAAAAAAAAGAGAAAAAAAAGCTTTTATTGAGTAATTATAGAGAATTCTCCATTTATTGCTTACAATTGTCTTACCTGTGGTTCTGAGGGTTGAGATCATTTTACAGCTTTTAATTCGTCCTCATAACGTTCATTATATTATGCTTCCATAAAAACTGCTGCCTCAGAAAGAAAAAAAAAAACCCTAAATATTTTCCTCCTGGTTCTCAAATATAAGGCGATAAGCAGAAAGGGAGTGGTTATTCATGACGACGGAGCACAAATACATGAGCATCGTCTACATAAGTGTTTGTGATTGTTACAGTGTTGAATGTGTTGAATGTGATCGGGATCATTCAGTTGTCATACAGTGACCTCTACAGGCAACGGATGGTACTTACAGCTAGAGTTTAAGTCTCTTCTTAATGTAAATTGCTAGATCGGCCAAACAATTTAAATTATAAAAAGACTTTTATTCATGAAAGCACAGTATTATATTATATTAATATGAAAACACTGTTTCTGGGAGTAAACAATACCATCAGCTGTAACGATCGACTCCTGGAGTCCAGGAAATACGGCCAGAAGACGTGAAGAGAAGATTTCGTTTGTCTCCCAGTCACGACGCACACTTAGTTCCTGGAGAAAAGTGAAAATTCACATCTCTGGCAGTGTGTGTGTGTGTGTGTTCATTACGTCTCACTATATTATTTCCTCTGATGTAGCTGGAGCCGTGTGTGGAAGTACATTTATTCTTTTATGTGCCCACATGGTGCCAAATAAAGTGGATTGCTTTAAAAAAAAGAAGCTATTTCATGGAGTTCCAGCAGCAGTGTGTGTGTGCGTGTGTGTGTGTGTGTGTGTGTGTGTGTGTGTGTGTGTGTGTGGGGCTGTCCTGGGGCTGGAGGCCGCCTCACGTAACCCGTTACAGCAGCCGGTTCTGTAACGCTCTTCCCCATTCCCTGTCATGTCGGCCCAAATGCTTCCATGAAGAATAAATTAAAACTTTCTTTTGAAGGATCAAAAAGAAACAACAAGAAAAACAAACCCAAACCGCCAATAAAGCATCCGAGTATCCCATAACAGCTCATGTCTGGAGCCCATAAAGATATGCTCGTAAAAATCTTTATTGCTCATGGCGTTACAGAACAATACATGAAGAACCCCGACCGCCAGCTCTTTAGTATTATTCATTAGCTGCTGATACAGGCCAGTGGCTGCTCCCACTGTGTGGTGTGTGTGTGTGTGTGTGTGTGTGTGTGTGTGTGTGTGTGTGTGTGTGTGTGTGTGTGTGTGTGTGTGTGTGTGTGTGTGTGTGTGTGTGTGTGTGTGTGTGTGTGTGTGTGTGTGTGTGTGTGTGTGTGTGTGGTGGGGCCTTTTAATAAAAAATGCCCCGCTGGGCTCCGCGTTGCCAGTTTGCCAATCAGAGCATAGCCACGATATGCAAATCACTCACACAGACGTAAACACACACAGACACACACTCTCTCTCATACACACACATACACACACACACACACACACACAGTGGAAGAAGGAGTGTTTTGATCTACCAGGGCCATTACAGACATTTTAAAATCCTATGAATATAAAAAAGAGAGCGAAGGGGAGACGGATGGGAGAGAGAGAAGATGAGAGGGATGGGCGAGAGAGCATAGCAGACACAGGGAGAGAGAGAGAGAGAGAGATATGACCGCAGAGGAAAGTGAGTGGAAACATTTTCTGATCTCTCTCTTTCTTTCTTTCTCTTTTTTCCGGTGTGCAACAGTTTATTATTTAGCTGAGGGTGAGACTGCATCAGAGAGATTACATGGAAGATAGACTCCTCTCTCCTCTCCTCTCTCCTCTCCTCTCCTCCTCTCCTCTCCTCTCCTCCTCTCCTCTCCTCTCCTCTCCTCTCCTCTCTCCTCTCCTCTCCTCCTCTCCTCTCCTCTCCTCCTCTCCTCCTCTCCTCCTCTCTCCTCGTCTTCTCGGCTCGCAGGATCTGCGGGGTTTATAGAAATGTCCTCCATCATGAAACGTGGAGCGTGATTGGCTGACTGAACCAGAGGCAGAGAAACGCCTCGTCACTGTGGTCGTCCGTTCAGCTCCACCCGTTCGTTTCGCCATCTCCACGGAAACACAGGCGGAGCGTTTTCAGAGAATTCCAACTTGGCTATTTTCAAAAAGTTGCTTTTCAGTGGCTGAGAGCAGCGCTGATGTGTGGTCAGACTCACAGAGTGCAGCGAAAGTTTTCTGTTTTCACTTCAAACGTCCAAATGGAATTCAGTACTTTCGAGAGGAAACAGGAAAACAACCTTGGCGAGGAGCGGAAGAGGAGGAGGAAGAGGAGGAGGAAGAGGCAGCTAATAGGGTGATTAGGAGGGAGGAGAGCTGCTGTTGAGAAAAAGACTTTGTGTTGGATTATTTCCTCCTCTTAGGAGCTTACAGAGAGCCAGCCGGTGTTTTACACCTCAGCTCTTAACACCCTCAAATCCCTCCGATTTAGACTTAAACTGCATGGAGAGGCCGGGCAGGGATGGAGGGATGGAGGAGAGGAGAGGGAAGAGGAGAGGGAAGAGGAGGGCCGTCAGAGGGACGGCGTGTTCACACGCTTTATTCAACACAATAAACTGTGTTTGTTTGAAAGGGAGAGAAAGGAGAGTTGATTAAAGACGACAGGGGAAGAGAGCGATGGCGGAGACAGGACGTGGCGAGCGCTCCTCACCTGTCACCGATGAAGGAGGGAGAGCGCCGCCAGCCGCCGCTGTCTGGTGACCTGTCGGCGTCTCCGTGGTGTGAAACGCTGCAGCTGTGGCGGGAAGACAAACAGCTCACCTGGCAGGTCACCGGAGCTCCTGGCTCCCTGAGACCTGTTTTAGCAATAACAGGGGATAAATCATTTTTATAGTAAATTTCTTGCTTATTGCAACTTTAATCTTTAGTAACTCTTTCTCCTGCTTTAGCTCATTTAGCTCCATTTATGTCATTAGTTTCATTAGCATTTTTATTAGCTCCTTTATGTCTGTTAGCCTCTTCAGCTCCTTTATCTCCTTTAACCCTGTTAGCCCCAGTTTTATTTATGTTTAGTGCTGTTAGCTCCTTTAGCTCTGCTAACACCTTCAGTGTTGCTAGCGCTTTTATTGGCTCCTTTAGCCTCTTTTGTGACTTTATTTCATTTAGCGCCATTAGCTTTATGTCCTTTAGCACAGTTAGCTTGTTTAGCTTTATTTCTTTTAGCTCTGTTAGCTCTTTTAGCTCTATCTCCTTTAGCTATGCTAGCTCTTTTACCTTTATGTCCTTTAGCTCTGTTAGCTTGTTTAGCTTTATCTGGTTTAGCTCGATTAGCTCCTTAGCTTTATTTCTTTCACTCTGTTAGCTGTTTTAGCTTCTTTAGCTCTTAACATATTTTTGGAGAGATACAATTTAAACTCACATGACTTATATTCTAGTGTTTATGGTTATTTTCCTCTGTATTAAAGTGTTTTCATTGTTTCCATGATGCTTGTTCTCAACCTCAGATCATCTATAATACTGTGGTTTCTCTCTAACTCAATAACTCCAGATCCACATTTTTATTTTTTAATTATAAATGTGTAAAGTAACAAAACATCACTTCAGGGCTCCAGGAAGGTGTTTAGCTGAAATGATGCTGTTTAGTTTGTCTGCAGAGATTTATTCTGTCCTGTGGGAAATATCTATGAGACAAACATGCTATAGTAGAGCAGGCCCAAACACAGACACACACACACACACACACACACACACACACACACACACACACACACACACACACACACACTCGTGTTCGATGCCCTATTGTGCTGCGGAGGACCGTTGTACCTCCCACTGGCCCCCTCCCTCGTCTCAAGAGGCACTTATTTAGTTAGCGCTCCGGCACCATGCTGAGCGCCCCACACAGACGGACCACACACACACACACACACACACACACACACACACACACACACACACACACACACACACACAAAACAAATCAAATACACCCAGCTTGAATTTTGCCTGTGTGCACACTCATGCACCTGTCAATCATCCTCTTGTCCCGGCTGCTGCAGCAGAGCCAGTGTGGCGTGTGTGTGTGTGTGTGTGTGTGTGTGTGTGTGTGTGTGTGTGTGTGTGTGTTTTCCTCTTCCCACTAATTAAAACAGAGGTGCCTATGTAAAGCCCCTTTTCTTTCTATAAATAAAGCTGAATGTGTGTATATATGTGTGTGTCTATATGGAAATTTCTCTGCAGCTGTGTGTGTGTGTGTGTGTGTGTGTGTGTGTGTGTGTGTGTGCACGTGCAGGAGGTGTTTTGTTCGCTGCTGATCACAGCAGTTTGTACGTTTACATGCAGCCAATAACCCTTTTCAAACCGTTTTCAAACTCAAATGTTGGCAATAACCCAGTAGCGCGTGGCCATGTAAACACCCGCCAAAACCCAGAAAAGCTCATTTTCGAGATTTTTAAAACCCGATAAAGACCACTGTGTTACTCCTTTTCAAACTTGAAAGTGCCGTCGTGTAAACAGATATCGAGTTAAGGGACATTGTTTTTGGTTCTGCGCATGCTCCATCCTCAATGAATCATGGTCTTTTGAGTCCAGCAACGAGTAGGTGCGAAGCTCACCGGAAATATGCAGCTCAACCACACTTTTGTCCGTGTGAGGCTTCTGTAACTCACGATACGAACTGTTATTCTGAGTGCGCACATCGCACATGCTTCCTTCTGAAAGTCGGCGATTTGTACGGCCTGCAGAGAAATCATGTACAACAGAACAACTGTTCTGTCTGCGTTCCGTCTACAGAACGGAGTCACCGCAGCAGCGTCTGCCTCTGCAGTCCAGTGGAGGAGGTTGCCAGATCTGTCGATCTAGCCCGTAAAAAAATCTGAAACTCGTAGAAAGCAGCCCAAACCTCCATCTCGGTTGAAAATGCACATTAAAACCGTATTTGTTTGATAAAAAACTCGTCATAAACACATAATCATTTAATCAACCCGTCCAACGTGTTCAAAAAAGAAGCTGGCAACACAAAGCCGCTCCGGTCAGAGCTGTTTTGTTTTGAGAACAGCATGACGTGCGCCATGGTTTGGAAAGGGAGATCTCGATTGAATGCGCTGACTTGTAAACCGGGGAACTCTCTGTCTGTTACAGCATGTAAATGGGGTTTTCCTAATGTTTCAGAAACCCAGATATTGACCTGAACCCGAATTTTAGCTGCATGTAAACGTAGTCGTTGTCGTCCCGGCCAGCCGCTCTCAGCCTGAATATTTATCTGGTCCGGCCTTTAGTGACATCGCCTCCTGTCTCTTACTGCTCTCAGCTCCTTTATACTTCAGGTGTAGCCGGAGGTTTTGCATTGACAGCTTTACAGCCTGTGATCACGACTCTGCTAATAGACACCCTGATAAACAGTCCTGAGTGATGCTTCGGGTACTCCAGGCCGGTCTTGGAGTCAGAGACACGTCTTCCACATCTTGGTCGTGGTCTTTTCTGCAGTAATATGAAACAACAGACTTTACCGATCATTTTGTTCAGCTCAGGCTCGTCTCACACTTTCAGATTATATCAGGATCAGCAGTACCTGTTCTGGTTTTACTTGGTGTTGGTCTGAAAGATGAGTGTTTTCACACAAGACGAGTCAAAGGTCAGCCCACCACTCCATCACAGGGGTCGTTTAGAGAGACCCTCACCCTCCCTCACTCCACCCAGATGGAAGAGCCTCAGCAGAAGATGCGCTCTTTCAGCCTGAAGCCAGAAACTCTCTCCATGTGAGAGAAATCAGCAGGAACGTATTGAACACAGTGTGTTACGGCTCTATATGGGATCATTGATCGGTACAGAACCTTGAATGGATCCAGCATCAATATGAATCAATCAATTCTATGGATTCAGTCAAACTTTTCCTTCCTAACAACACATTACCATCAGATGAAAACAGACCGGTTTAAACTTCACTGTTTATTTATGTTCCTCCTCCAGTATGGGCGAAACACAAGGTCACACCATGGACTAAGCCTCATGTTTTAGCTCTCTAGTGCAGCAGATGTGAGTGAAAAGGACAAGTGGTGTGTTTTGAGTGAACTTTGGAAAGTATCTTGCTGCTGGAGGTCAGTGACTTCCTCCCAGAGATTGATCCACACACTTGTTCTGATCCCAACAGCTGACTGGTTACAGCTGATGTTAGCTCACTCAACCTGTGTTACAGTGGATACCTTCAGTCTGTCTCCATTAAAACATGACATTCAAAACTACAGTCATACAACCAACCAACCGTGAGCCAAGTTAAATCAAACCCCAGATATTAGTGGGTTATCATGACATTTAACTGCTTTGACTTCACGCCAGTCATGTGATATTAAACCCAGTATTTGTGTTTTTATGTGAGTTACAGATTTGAAGATGTTCCTGATGATGTTGATGTTTCCTTACATCAACACAAGTATAAACATATTTTCATATGCAGTGCGTATTTGTTTCATGCATTTGCCTCAGTCAGTTATAATAACAGAGAACAGACGATGCTTTATTTAAATTGAGCAAATACAGTAAATTTTCACTAATCTTAATGACAGGCAAATTTTTCCTGAAGTTTAGAAGATTAAAAAAGGAGATTCACATGTTGCCATGCTGATAGCAGGCACGTAAAGAGTTCATTCATTGGGATCATTCAGGCCCATCAGATATGCTAATAGTGATTTTCCTGAGACACTGGCTGGCTCGCCACAAACAGCCTCCCCCAGTCATTAAAGACTTCAGAACTCTTCACAATAAAAGCTTCAAAATAAATGATCACGATTGTCCGTGTGTAGGCTGGGTTATCACAGTTTGACCTGCATTATCCCTACTTTTTTACATTTTCGACATTTATTGAACGCCCAGAATTCCTCCCCATGTCGAGCTCTTCTGGAGGTCTGATCCGAGGCGCAGCGCCGCTGACAGATTTCTTTTGGTTTATTTGCAGCTGATTGACGTCCCTGTCATCTTCCGCATTATGAATTATCCCCTAATCATTTGTGTTATGAGGTTGTGCGACATATTGCTCCCACACAGTTAATTGTTGGTAATGATTCATCTTCAACCAGCAGAGGTCCAATCAGTGGGAATAATTAAAAAAAATAAACACCTGTGTGGGAGTTCGGGGCCTTTAAATGTGCTCTGTAAATTGAATTCAGCAAATTACCAGTGACGCACAGCGAGCTGACAGGCCTGGCGTGGCGGCAGGCGGCCTCTGGGAGCGTGAACCCTCCAGACGTTCAGGGCGGCAGTGTTTCGCCGGGAAGATGTGCTTCATGGGGGAGATTTTCATCTCTGCTGCTGAGGAACTAAAGAACAAAGAACGATCTGAGCGCCGCTGTGACAAGAACAACCATCTGTTATTCCTTCCTGCAGCATTTTAACTACGTCCAGGGCTAATTTTAGCTCCTTCGGACGGACGAGCCCGGCTCGTACCAATCCATAGAGGAGCGTTTGGCTGGGCCGGCCGGTTGCAGGACGCGATCCATCAGAAAACAAGGCTAATGTTTTCAGCTAACCCTCTCCTGGTGCAATTATATGGTCCAGTGGCATTGATCACAGCTCCTCTCCTCCAATCTATCCTCCTCACTCGCCTCCTTTAATGGCTAAGTCAGTGTTAAATGTTTGATAAATGAGTTTTGAGAGCACTCTCCCGTGGATTTATTAAAACTCTGTATTTAAAAAAAAATCCTTTTAGTCTGGGTGTGGAAGGGGGAAAAGGGGGAAATGTGGATTTTTGCATGCTATGTGTGTGAATGTCAAGGAGTTTTCCCTTTTAGCCTCCATTATTTAATTGTTTTTCAATGCAAGATCACTTGAATTAACAGAATCTGATACAAGAACTCAAGATTTCAACAGTAGACATGTTGTTTTGATTGAGTCACAGATTTATTTTACAGTGTTTGAGAAATTCAGCTGTTCATCTATTCATCCACAAGTAATCAGATTACCTGATACAGTACATCAGTAATCGTGGATTATAGCGAGTAGAGCATCTTCCTCCCACCAACTGGGTAATGCCAGCTGAATTTCATGAATTCCTGAAACATACATCTAAACACAGAATCATGTAATTTAACCCTTATGTTTGATTCAACCATTCCACAGAGGAAGTCCTCATTTCTGCAGCTGCGCAGTATATTTTCATATATTTTTGATATTTTCATGCACAATAAAGACTTGACTGCAGTTAATTGTTTGCATGCTCTGCAAATTCAAAAAAGGCTAAGTGTGATTAATCACAATTAATTCATGAAAATTGTACGATCAAATGATCAAAGATTTCAGACACTGGATAAAAAGCATGTGTTTGAAAAACAAAATGAGGCTAAAGTCTGTGAATTAGGGGCAAGAGAAAGAGCACTGTTATTTAAAGAGCAATTCACATCATCTGCGTATGTCTTTACATTAATACAACTCATGCTGTCGCTCAACAACATCTCGCAGCCCTGCTGGTTTCCACATGGAGGCCCGGCAGCACCGATACGTTCATCATAGTCTTCAGTTCAATCAACCAAGGACCGTACAGGTCTTTGCAGTAAACTTCAGACTGTAGTATTTACTCCTGAAATCTGAGCAGAGGTCAGTCAACGTAAGGAAAAAGACTCAGAGTCATTCATTTAAATAAGTTTCTGTTCTTTTCCTGTCTTTAAAAGATTAAAGGATCTGCTGATTTTACTCAAGCTTTAAGGTAATATTATGTGGGTTTTCATGTGTGTCAGAGATCCAACAACATGCGTTCCCTCAAACCCAGCCTCGGTCCTGAACTTCAGCCAGTCTGAAGGTGCAGGTTTTTCATGTTCTGCTGAATTTATCTAGAACATCAGTAAAGCAGAGCTCCACGTCCAG
The DNA here is from genome assembly GCF_902148845.1 of Salarias fasciatus. Taxonomy (NCBI): domain Eukaryota; kingdom Metazoa; phylum Chordata; class Actinopteri; order Blenniiformes; family Blenniidae; genus Salarias; species Salarias fasciatus. The sequence goes on along the minus strand of NC_043746.1, from coordinate 3,570,362 downwards.
AAGCAGCGGTTGTTTCCCCACATGATGTCTGGAAGACAAAATCTGTGAATCACCTGTTTTGAAATAAAAACTGAGGCAGATTTTAAACTTTCTTCACTTCTGGTTCCTCATATGCAGAATACAGTCACTCATTTTACTGTTAGTAAAGCATCATGAAGTGAATTTTACAGAACATGGGGCCTTTAAAGTGACCCTTTTTCCTCAGAGAGGACTAATGACGGTCTGCTGGCCTGAAGTAAAGCAAAAAAAAAAAAAAAAAAAAAAAAAAGACTAAGCACACACATGCTAGAGGAAGGCCAATTAGCGCGGGGCGAGAGCGACGGGGTTTTATTTGAAGCAATGTTTCAATGACGACATTTAATTGGATGGTAAATCAAGTCCTTATCAGCCTCTCCACAGCCTGGTGTTGGGAGAAGGAGATGCAGAGGGGAAGACGGAGGAGAGAGAGAAGGGGGGAGGGGGGGGTGAAAAGAAAAACAAATGAAGAGAGATGAGAGACGGGTGGAGAGGAAGAGGCAAAGCGCCGCTCGCTGAGGAGAGCGTGCAGGAGTTTACCGCCGGCTCGGGGACGCTATCGCAGCCTCAGCTGATCGGAGAACAGCCAGCCTGAGAGACGGAAACCTGCAAATTAATGCAGTGCAAGTCTTCAGTTTCTTTTTTTAATTTTCAGGACTAAATGGTCTGAATCCTTCTGTTTTTTTAATCTCATCACACTTTGAGCCACAACTGAACAATTTACACTGAAAATATCAAGAAAATCGAACCAAATGGCGTCTTATTGCTTAAAGGACCGACCTCCATCCCATAATCCTTCTAGAAATCTTAATATACAGAAATACAACTCAACAATTCATGTGAAAAAGCCAGAAATAAAACCTGGACTGTGTGAAGAATGAGTGTGTGTTAATATTTATCAGGCAGGCGTGATCAGTCGGGGCATCCTGCAGGACGTGAGACGCTTGCAGGTTGATACTGGGTGTTCTGAAGTCACAGCATTGACTTCAAACCTCATGGAGGTCCTCTTTCACACTCCAGAGACTAATTAGGGAGGAAAAAAGGTTTTCCCTGCATCGGCGCATTAGTTTCTGCAGAGAAGAGGATTTATTCACTGCTGTTACCAACACAGGTCACGAGAGCAGAGGAAGATCCCAGGACATCCGTCTTTTAACTTCATCGCAAATCATTGCAAATACTAACAGGTCTTCGTACCGGATGAGTTTTTACTCTGGTTGTTCAGAAATTTTTTTAATTTGCTGGTGATTCCATACAGGTTATATTAGTTGTCTTTATCTTCATTTTTCTCCAAGTATAGAATAGATAAATGGGAGAGAAGAGAAAAATTAGATTTTCATCCATCAACGTGAAGAAGAAGCATTTTCAAAAACGTTTTTATCTCATAAAGTCAGAAACATTAAATTAAGTCACACATTAAAATATCAATTGAACTTCTGGTCTGTATTTAAACTCTACTTTCACCAATAAACGCTTCACAATTGTGGGTTGAAGTTTAAGTTTTTCAAGTTAAATTCCCTTAATCTTAACCTTTTTGTGGGAATACAATTTCTTAAAATGTTTCTGTGAAGACAAACTCTTGTTTCCTCTGTGGAACGACTAATAATGCAACCCTGTTGTCCTTTTTCAATGTAATAAATTACCAACAGAGCAATAAGCTGTTTGATCCATTATCACAACATTTTTCCAATAGTGTAATGAGTTATGACATGATTGAAGTAGTTTAAAAAAAAACAACATTTTGAAGATAATAATTAAATCTGTAATAATACCTGAATAGGGCTGCATTTTTTGGGAAATCAAAGGATTTTCTGCAGTTTTCTCTTCAAAGCAGGTCGAGTGGACGTGATGGTCGTCATATTTATTCATGATCAGCTGATTGTTACATATTTACCTTCAAAACGGCCTAAATGAATCCACCATGGGAGCCTCAGGTTGAGAACCACTGACCGGCCCTGAAATGTGTCCTTCAGACATTCTGGTCTGGTGAGAAGTGAGACAAAAACAAGGATTTAAAATATTCTCCGTCTCAACAGCTCAGACTTGAGCGCACGCGTTCCTCTGTGGAACCACATGTCGACCCGTTCGTCGCTGTCTCAGAGAAAACTGGCTTGAAAAGTCTTGGATTGTTCAGAATCTGTTTTTTCGTCCTGAAGCGGTTTCGTCTTCAGTCGTTCCAACGTCGGCTGCCACTGGATGGAAATGGTGACAGTTTGTGTAAAACCTGCTGCTTCAGTGAAAATCCCCTCCTTCTGGATGTTCCCCCTCAGAGACGCCACAGAACACACCGTGAGCCCTGCCGCCGCAGTGGCGGCGTGCGACTGAGGGCACGCGGGGTGAGCGCCCAGCCTTATCCGGCGCCGCCATCTTTAGATTATTAGCGTCTCATCCATAAACATGCAGCTGGCGAGGCTCCGGGGAGGGGCCAGACCGAGGCCAGCGATCTGCAGCACGCCGCTCATCCCGGCGATGCCGCCGCCGCGGCTCTGTAAACAGCTGAAATATGGATGATAAAGGGAGCAGATGAAACAGAATAGAAAAAATAAAAATGTCCTTGAAGTTCTTCCAAACCCCTGTTGGACCTCCGTCTGGGGGGGCGGCGGCGGCGGTCCCTGATCCACAGCCTTCACTGGTCCTGATGGTTCAGAGGGTGGAGAAGCTGGATGCTGTGAGTTTAACCACCACAGTGAGGCGTCCTCCTCCTCAGTGCTGGAGGACTCAACACCCGTCCACACTTTCAGGATGTTGGTCTTGATCCAGTCTCAGACCCTTTAGGGCTTGATGTGGTCTTGGTCCTTTGAATGCTCTGGTCTTGGTCTTTACTTGGTGTTGGTCTTGTCTTAGTCTTTGGAATGTTCTGGTTTTGGTTTTGACTTGGTCTTGGCAGTTCAAGGGCTTGTCTGGTCTTAGTCTTTGAGTTGTGGTCTTGGTCTTGACTCAATCTCATCTCCTTAAAGTCTCGGTCTTGTTTTGGTCTTGGGATGCCTTAGTCTTGTTTGTTTCTTGATCTTGGCTCATCAGTGTTTGATCGTGTCTTGGTCTTTGGGACATTTCGAATTTAATCTTTAACCGGTCTCAGACCCGCAAAGTCTTGTCTTGGTCTTGGGATGCTCTGGTCTTTGTCTTTACTTGGCTTTAGCCGCTCAAAGTCTTGGTCTTGGTCTTGGTCTTGGTCTAGGTCTTGGCCTTGGCCTTGGTCTTGGTCTTGGTCTTGGTCTTGGTCTTGGTCTAGGTCTAGGTCTAGGTCTTGGTCTTGGTCTTGGTCTTGGCCTTGGCCTTGGCCTTGGTCTTGGTCTTGGTCTTGGTCTTGGTCTTGGCCTTGGCCTTGGTCTTGGTCTTGGTCTTGGTCTTGGTCCCAGGTTGGGTGGTCTTGACTACAGTCCTCCTGGATGGGACGGTGTTTCAAGCTGGAAGCTGCTGGAGGAGGAAGCAGAGCCTGTTCACCCTCCTCAGACTCCAGACTTGATTCTGTTGGACTCGTCTTTGTCCGTCTCCGCTCGTCGTCCCTCGTCCTCCTCGTTTTTCATCCCCCAGCTCCACCGTCCTGTCCTCCTGTCACTGGAAACTCCGATCCACCGCCGTCGCCCCTTGTTTTTTGGGGTGTTTTTGTTAATTCATAGTTTGTCATCCCACATGCACTCCCTGACTCATCTCCCACACACACACACACACACACACACACACACACACACACACACACACACACACACACACACACACGCTGAGCGAGGGAAGCCTGTTGCTCCAGTCTTAAACACATTACTGTAATTACCTCCTAATGATTTTTAATTCCACTACAAAGGGAACAAGACACTCCGGTGGATTTGCAACATGAAAAGACGCAGGAATATAAAAGGAAATCATTTGAGTGGAATCACATTAAACGTGTTTGTTATGTAATTTTATAGGTGACTGCTTTGTGCTGTGTGAACGGGGCCTGCACTAATGTGACAAATTAATGTAATAAGCACTCATTCAGCACATCAGAGCCCAGAGTCAAAACCAAAGCTTTATTTATAACCTGCTGCCGATCGGCGGCGTGCTGAAGCCTTCTGACGGGAAACTCTGCTTTTCCTGCTTTTATTGACACTCAGTGACATGACTTAGTGAATTGTATCCTTTTTTCTTGGCATTTGTGGACAAATTCTTTGATAACTGATGTTACAGTGACAGAAACACACACACACACACACACACACACACACACACACACACACACACACACACACACCAACAAAAATAAAGGAAATTGCATGTCACGGGTCTGGTTCTAGAAAGTGTCTCTTCTTTATTGCTGCTGTGATGCAGTGAGGTTATTCCTGTTCACTCTGAAGTGGTTGTAAAACCTATGAAATGTAAAGTACAGGTTTAATTTTATCCGCGATACGAACCCTCAGAAGTCATTTACTGTGTTATTGCAGCAAACACTGCCCTCTAGTGGATTTTGTAGGTATGACATGAACAAAGGAGAAGGAAGGTGAAGCTGGAGGAGTGAGATGCTTCGCTAGAGGCTGTGTGGAAAAACACCGGCTTGATAAACTCCCTGACCGGTTAAGGAGGAGGTGTTACCGAAGAGTGTTTCTGTCTCCGTGTCTCGGTATTTGATTTATCTGATTGTGAAAGCGTCTTCCAAGAGTCAGTACAGGTATGACAACAGCAATTATACCCCGATGAGGGAGATTCTGCTGATTGCCGCTGACAGGAGGCGTGTTTGAAGACTGTGGGATTGTTGATTGATTCACACCGAGCTCTTCGCGAACGGGAATTTCACATTTGTGGCCGTAAATATGAAATAAGAGTCGAAGTAATCAGTGTGGAAGCAGCGGCGTGTGTCTGGATGTGGCCGTGTGGATATGAATGTGTGTGTTTGTGTGTTCTCATGTATCTCTGTGACTGACTGTCTGCCTTTGGGTTAGCGCGCTGGATGTGTGTGTGAAAATCGGTGTGTGTGTGTGTGTGTGTGTGTGTCTATCTGAGCAGCTATTTCAGAGAGAAAGGATTTCTGCCTCAGTAATTGCCTGGGCTATATTTTCCCCCTGAATCTCTCTCTCTCTCTCGTTTTTCTTCGGTATCTATTTTCCCTCTGAATTTGGTCCTTTCTCCTCCTGCGGAGCTGCTCTGCGGCGCTCGCTCATCTCTCACCCCCCTTTTATGTTCTCTCCCTCTCTTAGTCCTTGACATTAACTGTGATTCTCGCAGCGAGATCAATTAGGGAAGCACACACACACACGCTCACACTCACACACACATAGAGAAATGCGTCACCTGTCCATTAAAGTCCATTAAAGGTGTTTTCCATTCAGCGAGCTGAGGACCGTCGGGCTGTGGTGGACGGCTGGTCAAGCGGCCGGTCAGCCTCGCCTCGTCTTTCTGTCTCAGTCAGAAATGTGAGTCCGACTGAGAGGCTCTCCAGAGAGGCCGCGAATGAAACTTGGTGTTTCGTTCATTCGGGATGGAGCGGTTGCTGCTTAATTGATCTCCTCCTGTTTTGTGCTGCTCCCGGAGTGTTTCAGAGAGATTGATTTATTCAGCGGCGGAGCTTGAAACCTGCATGGCGATGAAGTGGAGGTGGAGGAGCTCCTGCTGTTTTTAGCTTCTGCTGTTTTTTGATATTACAGGATAAAATTCACACGAGGCAGAACTGTCTGGTGCTTTTTGGTCCAGCTTACACAACGTTTACATATGAAGCTCTTTAAAAATGGCTTCCATGGTGGAACTTTTTGAAAACGCTCTGGTTCCATCTCCATGGAAACGGGTCACTGGACTGCTGCCTCTGTGCACGTACGTGCACTGTAGCAGTTCTGCTCATGCACGAGTCGATGGACAATAAGAGCAGTGTTTCCCTGCAGAGTGTGTGATTCAATCAGTCGTCATTTTCCTTTATTCACAAATCACTTTTATTACAATGAAAGGAAAAACAAGGTCTTCCACATGTTAAACGCTTTTTTTCACCAAATGAAACCATTTGCAGAACATGTATATAGAGCAGAGGGATGAAACGCAACGTCGCTGTGTGAACAGAGGATGAATGGAACCGTGACTCTTTTCATTTCCTCTCAGCAGCATTTAGGGAAACTGTCACATGTTCCTGTGTTGAAGTCGAGGAAATCCCAGCGTTTTATTCCTGATTAGGATAATTATACTGATTATTATGCTTTCTTTCGCTACTGTTGTAAAACAACACCGTGTGTGTGTGTGTGTGTGTGTGTGTGTGTGTGTGTGTGTGTGTGTGTGTGTGTGTGTGTTTGTGTGTGATTCCAGTGATTCTACAGTAATTGATTACATGTTTCTCGGAGGACATAATGATGCCAAGCAGCAGATCAATAGATATCCTGTCATCGTATCGTCATCCTGTTTTCAAATCACAGAAAGTCTGACTGAATTAGGAGAAATTGTGTTTCCATACACTATTTTACACACACTTTTAAATATTACCTAAATGTGCCATAATTCAGGATGGATTCACAACAGTTGTCTGGTTATTGAATATAAATCCCTCGAGGCAAAAACACAGAAATCAATCACTGCAGCTCCCGGGTTAAATCCGGGTCGAGAGAAAGAGCACTGTTATTTGGACTTTCCGTCTGTCGCAGATCATACTGATCATATTGATAACCTCTGAGGGGAACTGTGATCCTGCAGCGAGTCACTGTGGGGCAGTGGTGAGCTCTCCCACCTCGCAGGAAGCGGTTTGAGTCCGGGCCAGGCTTTTAGAGTTTGCATGTTCTTTGATGAGACCCAGGAGACTCCTGGAACTGCAGCACATCTACCATGGAGGCACCGACTCCTCCTGTCCTGGAGTTGTGCTGCTGCGCAGGTTTCCCATCAGACCGGGTGATTTGAGGTGATTGTGTTTACTGCCTGCCACGTCGCCCCTAGAGGGGCAAAAATAGAGCTTCGGCGGTGACATCCAGGGTGACATGTGTCAAAACACTGCCAGCTTCTAATTCTGAGTCCTGGAATCTTCAGATCGCGCCCGCCGCGCTTCCACCGCCGCTCCTCCGTGACTGACGCCTCCTTCGGATCCCTGCTTGACGGGAGGCGTCTCGGCGTGGAAACCTCGTGGCTTCGGCTTGATAATGATCATTCTTCCATTAATTAAAGCGCCCAGGTGTGGGTTCATTATCGCGGCGCGCCGGGTTGGAGTTTTCACCGCCCGGAGCCACAGCCTGCCAGATCTGTTTTGGTGGGAAGTAGCCTGGGGTCTTCTGCTGGGAGGAGCGCGTCTTCATCCTCCCACTCCGCTTTCCTGTTGACTCACCGGCTAATTAACATGCTGCCGTGGAAACCCGGCGCGTGTGTGGATAACGTACAGATGGAAGTTGTGTCAAACACACACACACACACACACACACACTCAGTGGCGGTTTTAGTAGTTTTATTGCGCTGTCTTGAAGCCCAGTGTGTGGTCACCGCCCTCGTTGCGGTCACTGGATCGTTGGTGTTAACAGACGTTATGGTGATATGTGGGACGGAATGTGTGTGTGTGTGTGTGTGTGTGTGTTCGTGTGTGTGTGTGTTTTTTAACGAGCTCAGCCCGATCTGAGCCCAGAGTTTCTTTATTTTGGTGTCGATTACATTTTGGAGGCTATAATTTATTTTTTCTGCTCTTCTCTGCAAACAGAGTCGTGTGTTTCCAGCAGCAGCCGAGACTCTTTGTTAGGGATAAATGGCAGATCGGCTGCTGGCCGAACGACGCCAACACACAGATCTGGAGCTACAGAAACTTAATTTGCTTGTGTTTGCGTGTGTGTTTGCATGTGTGTATGTGTGTGTGTGTGTGTGTGTGTGTGTGTGTGTGTGTGTGTGTTGGCCTGGTGCGACCGACGCTAATTGCCGTGGTTGTCTGAGCTGATGGGCGCTCTCACAGATTACTCCTGTTCACTTTATTGACAGGGCCACATGTTAACACAGATTAGCGGTGTGCAGCCAGTGGACTGGTTAATCACTGCAGTTATATATGTCTCAGCTGAAGCCGCCTCTCTCTCTCTCCCTCTCTCTCTCTCCCTCTCTCTCTCTCTCTCTCTCTCTCTCTCTCTCTCTGATGCTAACAGACGCTTGATCAATCTGTTAACGTGAAAATTGAAGAATATTTTCAGTAACTTAGTAACTTTTCGTTGAACTATCTCACCTCTGCACACAATACCAGTTGAACCGAGTTCCTCTGATGATACGTAGGAGAAGCAGCAGCGTAGGAGCCTCTGGGAGACAAAGCCACCAACATGTCATTACAGTGTAACGCTCCAGCGCCCGGCGTGGGAGGGTGGCGTTTAGACACAGGCAGCGCCGCTGAAAACATCCAGATGCAGCACAAGAGAGTCAAACACACCCTCAGTGTCTCCACTCAGTTTGATCCCTGGTGAGTCTGAGGAAGCTGAAGGAGAAGGTTCTCCTGCTTCAGAGAGAGACTGAGAACGTGGTGTCATCTGCATACTGTAGCGGCGGAAAATTCAACTGATAAAGGTTTGAATAGTGAAGATTCTAGTAAACTGGACTCATAGCATAATAATTACACACTTACCAGATAATTATAATTACAAACATTCTCCTTTACCGTGGAGAAAATCACCCACACCTTCTTCTTCTTTCAGAGATGAAGTGTCTGTTGTTCGAACAAATGTAAAGTCTGAAGGTTCGAATGAGCCACAGGTGTCATGGTGGACACACACACACACACACACACACACACACACTGCGAGAGCGTGTTTTAGTGTTTATTCTGCTTTTCTCACCTCTGTTGTATGAATGGTAGTTTGGAAATCACCTCCCTCTCTTCTCCTCCCTCCAGGTCAGCCTCCCCAACGACTCCAGCTGTGTGGAAGAGATTCTGCGGGTATGTGGCTTCAGCACACACACACACACACACACACACACACACACACACACACACACACACACACACACACACACACACACACACACACACAGAGTGGAACGTTTGCCCGGTGTCCTCCGTGGTTCTCGGCCTGCTTGTGGCGACGGGGAGCTGGTGAGGACTCTCTCGTCTCCTTTGTGGAGTCTCGCCGTCTCCCTCGCAGATCGATGCCGTGGCCAGCAGGCTGTGACGGATGGTCTGCCGCCAGCGTCATGAAAAGAACCGGGTTCAACAGTATCGCTGCTCCGTTCAATCCCGGCCGTGGTTCTCAGCTGTGTCAAGTGGGGAGATCAGAGGGTGAACCGGGCCTTCGCTCCTCTACGACTCCCAGTCTCTCCTGGATAAAACCTTTTCGTTTGGGATGTTTTGTGTCAGATATTATGCACAGACTCCTCAAGGCTGGCTTCAGTCGGTAAGTTTTCTCTGCTGATTCATGAGGATGTCATGGCCTGGAACAAGGATCTCACATGTGGCTCTTTTTAAAAGAAAATGTTCAAAAAGGCTTTTATCTCCTGGATGAAAAGGAGCGAAACAGGTAGAATGACTTCAGTGGCAAGAAGTTACTAAAAAGAAAAAAAAATTCTAACAGTAAAATATGTCAAAGTGGTAAAATGGATAAAAACACTAGAACAGAAAAAAGAGACAGGTTCAGAAATATACATGTATAGACTTTCTGAAAGAGAATGCTGAAAGCAGTAAAATAATTCATAAAAACAAGACATAAAGAGTAGCAAAAAAAACAGTTCTAAATAGGATCTTCTCAAGGTGAAGTGGCTAAAATGACAAAAATAAATAAAACCACTGACGGAGGTTTTACAGATATAAAGAAAGAAAATATGACTTCACTTTCTAAACAGCTAAAATAGATTTTAAAAAATAACCTGTACAATGACAATTACAAAATACAGCTGAGTGTTCTCAAAGAAGCAAAATATCTGAAGTGGCTAAAAATGGCTTAGTGTTTTTTTTTTTTTTAGGTTAAATCAGTTCAAATTCTGATTGTTTTTTTAAATTCACCTAAAAAAAGAAAAATCACTGCAAATTTTTCTAAAGAAATAAAAATAAGTGAAGTAGCTGAAATGGCTCAAACAAATAACACATGAATAGGGATTAAAAAAGACTTTTCTAAAATGTTTGAAAATTGAAAAACATTTAAAATGACAAGTTAAGAGAAAAAGATAAAAAAAAAATCAGCAGAAATGACTAAAATGGCTGAATCCACAACAAAATAAAAGACAACAGTCAGTAATAATAATGCAGTCATATGTAGAGAAATCTTTAAACCAGACCAATATTGTTTGTTAGAAAAAGGCCAACCCTCCTCTTCTGGTCCTCTGACCGGCGCTGCCCTCATTTAACTCCAGATCATCGTTGACTTTTATCCTGAATATTTCTCACAAGCGAAACGCTGCGACAGTTTAAGACGTCTGGGGAATCGGAAAACGAGCCGGAAGCAGCTGGAACGGCGCTTTGTGCTCCTCGTTCTGGATCCTCCTCAAGGCTTCCTTCAAACATCCAAACCAGCGTCGTGCATTCGTAACAGAAACCAAAACACACAGGAAACGCCAAGTTCGGGTGGAAAAACACACTCGCTCTGTGCACATTTTGTGACAAATCCAAATAAAGCCAGGCTGTTCCGTGATCAATAATCAGTCCGAGTTTCTATTTTTCTGCCAAGTAGACTTTTACACTGCTGCTAATGCTTGTTTTTTCTTTCAAATAATACAAAATAATGGTTTTAACATGAGACAGGATGGTGTCAGGAGATTCTGTGTGAAGCCTCAGTCGTTTCACTCATACTCCACCTGGTGGAACCAACTGGTACTGCAAGACCTGACACAGAGGCTAGCCTGGAAACATGGGAGATACTTCTGTTACACTTTTGAGCTGATTTTATGTCAGTGTGTTGGATGATGCAGATATGTGTAAAAATACACACACACACACACACACACACACACACACACACACACACACACACACACAGGTTCTATGTTCATCTTATACAACTGGCTTCACAGATAGATGTGCAGCTGGTGAGCTGTGTGTTGAAGTGTAATGGGTACACACACACACACACACACACACACACACACACACACACACACACACACACACACACACACAGTAATCAGGATTCCCGTCTGTCGGAGCGCAGGACTTCTTCTCGGAGGACATAATGATGTCAGAGAGCAGTTGCCTAGCAACGTGCCGTATGTCGTCAGGAAGAGTGCATTACGATTTCAGAGGAAAGACACGAGCATGAGCGCACGCGCACACACACACACACACACACACACACACACACACACACACACACACACACACACACACACACACACACTCACCTCGCTCAAACCAAAACATGCGTCATCTGATGAATGTGAGTCATCTGCTCCAGAGAGAGCAAAGAGTGGCATGATGGGACATTCAAGGCCTTTGACCCAGTGACCTGCCGCTTGTGTGTGTGTGTGTGTGTGTGTGTGTGTGTGTGTGTGTGTGTGTGTGTGTGTGTGTGAGAAACAGTGTCAAAGACTTGATGTAATACATGACTGTTCTGATTAATATTGATGCTTGTCTGTTGGGTTTTTGTAGCAAATCTAATGAATAAGTTATGAAACATAGAAGTGTTATTTACAATGAATTCAACTTCCACCTGGTGTGTGTGTGTGTGTGTGTGTGTGTGTGTGTGTGTGTGTGTGTGTGTGTGTGTGTGTGTGTGTGTTAGAAAACTACATTTTGCTCATGTGGAAAACGTGTAAAACCACTTTGTAATTTTTCATACTAACGCTTTGCTTGATAAGCAGATCTACTACAACCACACACACACACACACACACACACACACACACACACAGGTTCGTATTTCTATCCTTGTGGGGACCGTCCATTGACTCCCATTCATGTCTAGCCCCTAACCCTGACCCTTACCCTAACCCTAACCCAGACCACCACACAGCCGAACCCTGAAGAAATGTTTTTGCACTTTTACTTTTTTCAGTAACAACAACATGGTCAAGAAAACACTGTTTCTCCTCATTGGGACCGGAAAAATGTCCCCACAAGGCACATCGTTCCAGGTTTTCCTATCCTTGTGGGGACATTTGGCCCCCACAAGGATAGAAAAACAAGTACACACACACACACACACACACACACACACACACACACTCACACAGCCCCTTATCTTGCACATTGTATTCAGCCGGGGAGACTGTGTGATTAGAATAATTGAAAGAGGTTTCTTCCGCTGTGCCGTTCAGTGAGAATGGAGTCAGCTTTTATTTTGGTAATTCAATAATTTGCCGTTGGCTCTGTGATCCCTGTCGGGCCTGCAGCTCCCCGCCAGCCTCACTCCTCTGCACCAAACATGTTGCATAAGCAGCCGGCTCCAGTCTGATTCACCACTCCGCCTCACCTCACGCTGCCTGTCACTAATCTGTGTGTGTGTGTGTGTGTGTGTGTGTGTGTGTGTGTGTGTGTGTGTGTGTGTGTGTGTGTGTGTGTGTGTGTGTGTGTGTGTTCAGGAGATGACCCATTCCTGGCCTCCTCCGCTCACTGCCATACACACCCCTGGAAAAGCCGAACAGACCAAGTTCCCCATCCCGAGCAAGGTGAGCCCGCCGTGTGTGTCCGTCGCTGCCGTCAGCTGACGCCGGCGCCGCTGCCCCAGAGCGCCGGCAGCTCCGGCGCCGGCCCCGCCCGTCCTCTCCCTCCTGATCTGTGTATGAATTAGTGAGGGTGGGAAAAGATGTGACACAGCTGAAAAAGCTCTACTTAAACTCCGACACTGATTTGATGGCGGGCGATAAAACCCAGAGCGGCCTGTCAGTGGGAATCCTCGCCCGCTCATTAGGTCCCACTCAGAAACGGGCGGTGGCGGCGATCGCCGCGATATATTCAGATTACCGCCGCCTCATTCTGCACAACGGCACAAGTGACAGCTAATTAAATCACAATGTGAAGCGTTGCATGTTTAATTCACCCCGGTGCCGAGCGTCCGGCCCGGCGCCGTGGATGGTAATATTTGCGCAGTAAACGCCGCGGTAAGACTTGGTATATAACGCCAAGATGTAATTACTGTAATGTAAATGAGCTTATTATTGGTTAAAGTAATTTAATGCTCCACAGCACAGGTAAAGGCGTTCGACTGGGAAATGTTTCCATCAGCGTAAATGTCATCTTCATATCAGCATCAGTGCTTTTGTCTGGCTGGGAAACGACGGCGGGAGCAGCTGGGAAATTCCCAGTTCCCACTTGGTTTGTTCACGTGACAGAAAACAGGTTCGCCCAAAAAAACCTGCAAGACGAACATTAATACAGCCGTGAAGGCAACACGTCAATGGACCTGAGTCATGTTCCTCTTTAACTGGGCTCAAATATACTTTTCCTACTTCAAATTGGGAGTTTTCCCACTTCCTGGTTGCTCTTGAATGCATCTTTGAATCATAAGAGCAGTGAAGTATCCAGAAAGCAGGCGGTCCTGGTTCATTTCTCCTCTCTGTCCATGAATCACACCTTTGTGTTTATTGATCTCAATTTCAACATTTTGGGGAAAAAAGGATTGAGAGTTGAGATGGGAGTATTTCCACTTCCTGTTCCGAAACGAGGCTTGATGACTCCTTATAAAGTGAAGAGAGGGGAATGATGTTCATCTCATGGTTCTGTTCAGGGAGATGACCCTGGGAGTGCAGCAGCAGGAGATGTTCTGTAGAAATCAGCAGAGGAAGCGATGTAAACACAGAGGCGGTGGATCTGACCTGCTGCTTAATGAATTAGAAGGGGTTTTGTGTGTGAGTGTGTGTGTGTGTATGTGTGTGTGTATGTGTGTGTGTGTTCCTGCTGTCAGATCAATAACCACATCTGTTGGTTTATTCATTCAACTGGCTTCCTCTCTCCTCCTCTGCTTCTCTCCAGGAGTCGCAGCATGTGACCTCAGGCTACAACACCCAGAGTAAGTATCCCAGCGTCCACACACACACACACACACACACACACACACACACACACACACACACACACACACACGCACAGCCGTGGGAGGCTGATGGTGTGAGCGGCTCCACTTTCATCTCGCCGTGTTCGTCTGAACCCGTAATCAAACAAACCTGATTAAGAAGGAGCGAGCGCGGCGGCGGCGGCGGCGGATGAAAGCTCCTGTCACAACACGTGGAGCCGCACAAGATTAATATTGATCACTTAAACTTTGATCAGCAGTTTAGGAAAGCAAAATGTATTTAAGAGAGAACCTGATGGAGACGTCTCCGACACACACTCTTCAGCGCGCCCTCCTGTTTTCACTTCTTCTGTTGTTATTGATCATCAGACCATGCGTGGAGTGTTTCAGCTCTTCAGATATCTAAAGTTTAAACCGTGTCCCGCCTGCAGATTTTCTCAACAATCGGCCTGACTTTGCAGTTGTGACAATGAAAACAGGAAGGAATCAACACTCAGACAGATCTACACACACACCTGCGTAACAGAAACCACACCGGTGGAAGTCTGCTTCACCAGGACCATCAGTAATCTGCTGGTGTTTCTGTGTCTGTTTTTAATTTGGGGTTTTCGCTGCACTTCCTGTTACCAAAGCAGAGCAAACACAAGCTGAGTCAATAGCAGTCAGATTTTTAGCTTTTTTCCGGCGTGACGGCGCTACAAGTGTGAAGTGATGTGAGTTTGGCTCCCTGTCAGACTCTAATCAGCACACATCCGGACGGCGGCTGGCTCCGAGCGCGCCACACTGATTGGATGTCCTCTGTTGTGTTGCAGAGCGATGTACTGTATCAGCTAACAAGCCCGCTGCTGCGAAACCACCCACTGCACCACAGAAGTCGTGAGTACCTCTCTTTTCCCTACACACACACACACACACACACACACGCGCGCGCGCGCTGCTGCTGCCGCTGCCTGGAGGTAAAATTAAACTTGACTCTTGGATGGAATTCAGTGGTGGTAGGAGGGAAAAAAGAGAAGGCTGTGTGGATCCGAGCAGGAAGGAGCAGCTACAGTCATTTAACGTGAGGCTGGAGCTCATCGCAGCATCCGAGGCTGCAGCTCCGCCATGGCTGTCCGGCGGAGGCCGGATCCCGCAGATCAGGACCGACCACAGTCCGCTCTGGGACTACCTTCACGCCTTGTGGAGGACAGACCCCGTCTGACCACGAGTCCGCAGCTCCAGCAGATCAAACTCCTCCAGCATGAAGCTGATGTCAAACTCAAAAACACCAAGAAACACCAAGAAAACACACTCTGGAAAAATACAAGCGCAATGATGTCAATGCTTCAGTACTTCTTTTTTTTTTTTTTTACTATTTTATTCTGAAAGTTCAGCGTACTTCCTCCCACTCATTTTAAATAAGTTTGTATTTTTACATTTAGACATAATGGATCCATACTTCATCTGTTATTTACAACTAGTATAAAGTTTTAGAGGTTTTTATAATACTTTACTCACTAGCTATTCAGTTCTGTGAGATTTAAGCTGAATTTAAAAACAGAAAACAGCTCAATTATCATTTAAAATCAACTGTTTTTGTCTTTTTACTGAATAGTTTTGATTGAGATGTGGATTTGTAAACCTGTCTTGTTTCATGGAAATATACAAATGGTTGTCGTTCCAAGTTATAGTCATTTTAATGATTAAAAACGCAGAAGATTGTACAACCAACATGTCAGAAACATATTTGTTAACGTGTAAGTGAAATGCCCCGAACCTCCACGTCAGGAGAAAAATGACGATTGGACGCTAACGCGTTTTATTGAAAGCGTTTCTCTGTTTCATTGCTGTTCAAAGCAGACATCGGATCAGGTGGATGTGACAGAGGTCTTCTTCATGTATATTTTGCTTGGATGAGCTCAAGATTCAACCTGCCGACTGGCTCCAAACCCCCACGACACAAAGATGGAAAAGGAAAAAACATCTCGACCTGATTTCCACGGGGCAGTGTTATGCCTACGTAATATACTGAATATTTATTGTGATGTAACAACTTATATCATCACATAAGACTAATAATATGTGATAACACGCTCTTCAGGCTGTGCACATTTTGAAAACAGTTGGATTTGACATCCAAAAAAGTTTGATTAATCCTGATGAAATGTAAGTGTAACCAAATGTAAGAGCATTTCTATAAGACTTATAGAAATACATTAACATCATCTGCATACGTGCTGATATTTCTCACAGATAGCAAAACTTAACTCCACTAAAACTAAAGTTCTGAGCTTGATATTGATCTAATTTTCAGAGCGACATTAAACAGTCTATAAGCACTCTATACCCTGAATAATGATCATATAAAGTCTCCTGTTTCTTTGATAGAAATTTGTTCGATCATGTCCTGATGAAAGAGCTTTATTTCTGTCTGAATATAAATGAATAGTGTTTGGAGAAACGGAGGGATGTTGAGTTTTGTAGGAATGTCAGAGGCAAATTATTTCTGTCGACTAATTAAGAAAATCGAAAGTAAGAAAACAAAATATGAGAAAAAAGTCTGAGTTTAGCACGATTTACTTTTCAGCCTGAACAGATCCTGAGGTCTTCAGGAGAAAGCAGGTTTTTCTTTGTCCTGCTGAACAGAGTCATTCTCTCAGACATGGCAGGAAAACTGTAACTAATTAGAAAAATTGAAACTAGTTAAAATGAAGAATTTATCTTAGTTTTTTTCAAAATATTATAGCTAAAAATGTAGAAAGTAAGATTTTTGTGGATATTGAACATTGTTTGAATGATGATTGTTTAGTCTTCACACATATTTTACTTGCTGCTTTTCTGTGGATTCCCTTTGTTTAACCAGTCTCTTTATTTTCAGGGGTAAGTTGTTTTTCTTTTCCTCTGTCGTATTATCTGTTAAAAATTGGCCTGATGTGACAACTGGTGTGTTTCCTCCTCTAATGAGGGTTTTCAAGTGCTGAGCTCAATGCATTATTTATGCATTTTATTAAAAAGCTCATTAAAAAGAGGGAATGGGAGACGTGGTGAGCGTGATGTCAAAGAGTAAAAACAGGCTTTTGAAAATTAAAGAAGACTTGATGGCCAATAGATGATGCAAAAATCCTGCAAGTGGAGAAAACGGTGGGAGCGGTGGTCTGGGGAGTCGAGTTAATTCATCTGGATGGTTTGATTAAAGTTCCAACGGCGGCACGTAAACTCTCATTTCCCCCATTTTGCATACGTGGGTAAATAGTTAATTATATCTCCATTAGGATGAAGCTCTGCTGCTTTCTGTTGCTTATTACTCTTTTTTTTTTCTTTTTCTTTTTTCCTGGTGATTAGTAACCTACGCCTCCAGGGTTTATATTTTTTTGATTTAACATACAATAAATGCTGCTTTGGTTATCGGGGGGAAATAATTGTTATTGGTTACAAGCAGCGGCTCCTTCACAGCAGCCGTTAGGCGCTGCTCGGCGTAAAAGGCTCCCCATAATGAAGAGGCCACCTCGTTTTGTTCTGAGGGTAATTGAGCTGTTTGGGCTAATTGCTATATACTTTGCTGGGTGTTTACAATGTCCGGCATCAGGCAGCAGTAATCCTGCTCTGAGCAGGACAGAGTGGAGGACGAGGCTGCTGATGTTCATTAGCTGGATGAGAGGGGGGGGGGGCATCGCAGGGGTTCCTTCACACCGCCACCCGACTGCAGAACAATGTAACATCCGAGTGTTTATAACAAAGCGTCTGGTAAGGATCCATCTGACAGGACGGAGAAACTGAACTGATGAGATTAAACATAAAGTACGAGAAGTCACTCAGAGCAGCAGCATAGGAACACCAGGCTATAGAGAGAGAGTGTCGTTTTAATGGATCCTGATAGAAACGTCCAGTCTCCCTTTGGGACAAACCAAACGGTCCCACCTAAAGGTCTAAATGCCCCAAAGATCATGAGGTTTTAGGAGTTTTTTAAGGTCTTTAATTATTTTACAGACGTACAGTATGACGGCTCGCTCACCTCGTCGGAACTGAGTTACACACGAAAACACAATGACAATAAACAGTAATTTAAAGTGATCATTGTTGTAAAAAAAAAAGATAACGCAAAAAATATACATAAAAATCGTAAATCTTAAAATTAATGCATATATTGTGATAAATACATGTGTCCACTGGGGTAAATTCATGCGTCCATTGTGGTGAATTCATGTGTTCATTGTGGTGAATCCATGCGTCCACTCGAGTGTGTCCTGAGAACAGTAGTGAGTGATGAGCAGCGCTGGTTTGACAGCGCTCTGGCGGCAACTCGCTGCGCTCTGGCCTCGCTCTGGCCTCGCTCTGACTTCTGGCCTTCTGACTTCTGGCCTTCGCTCTGGTTTCGCTCTGGCCTCGCTCTGACTTCATGGCTTCGCTCTGACTTCATGGCTTCGCTCTGGTTTCACTCTGGTTTCGCTCTGGTTTCGCTCTGGCCTCGCTCTGACTTCATGGCTTCGCTCTGACTTCATGGCTTCGCTCTGGTTTCACTCTGGTTTCGCTCTGGCTTCGCTCTGGCCTCGCTCTGGCTTCACTCTGGCCTCGCTCTGGCCTCGCTCTGACTTCTGGCCTTCTGACTTCTGGCCTTCGCTCTGGCTCCACTCTGGCTTCGCTCTGGCTTCGCTCTGACTTCATGGCTTCGCTCTGGTTTCGCTCTGGCTTCGCTCTGGCTCCGCTCTGGCTTCATGGCTTCGCTCTGGCTTCGCTCTGGCTCCGCTCTGGCTTCATGGTTTCGCTCTGGCTTCGCTCTGGCTCCGCTCTGGCTTCATGGTTTCGCTCTGGCTTCGCTCTGGCTCCGCTCTGGCTTCGCTCTGGCTTCGCTCTGGCTTCGCTCTGGCTCCGCTCTGGCCTCGCTCTGACTTCATGGCTTCGCTCTGGCTTTGCTCTGGCCTCGCTCTGACTTCATGGCTTCGCTCTGGCTTCGCTCTGGCTTTGCTCTGGCTTCGCTCTGGCCTCGCTCTGACGTCATGGCTTCGCTCTGGTTTCGCTCTGGCTCCGCTCTGGCTTCATGGCTTCGCTCTGGCTTCGCTCTGGCCTCGCTCTGGCTGCCCTCTGGCCTCGCTCTGACTTCATGGCTTCGCTCTGACTTCATGGCTTCGCTCTGGCTTCGCTCTGGCTTCGCTCTGGCTGCCCTCTGGCCTCGCTCTGACTTCATGGCTTCGCTCTGGCTTCGCTCTGGCTTCGCTCTGGCTTCGCTCTGGCCTCGCTCTGACTTCATGGCTTCGCTCTGGCTTCGCTCTGGCTTCGCTCTGACTTCATGGCTTCACCCTGGCTCTTGAGAGGCCGAGTCGGGGTGTGAGGCGCCGCTGTGCCGCTGATGCTGCGCTCCATAACTCATTCATATCCGACTGCGTCCGTATTCGTGCACGTTCGCTCTCTGCTGCGCGGTTTATTCATTTCCCCGCCGCCCCCCCTTCATTCAGCCTCTATCTTCCCCTCTCCATCATTATCGTCTCCATCTCACTCGCTATCTCTCTCTCGCCATCTGTCCCTTCTTATGAAATAAAATATGAATCCATTATTCATTCATTCAAACGTATCCATCATGGCCGCTCGCTGCACCGTTGCCCCTTATCAGCAAAGCTTTTCTCTTATTGTGCTTCAGTTATTCACGGCTGGTCTGGAAACACGGCCCGGCGCCGGGGAGGCTGTGTGTTGTTTATTTATTTGTAGTTTTTGCGGCGGAGCGTCGTGAGGCAGTGAAAACCGCGCCGGGGGATTCTGCTGTCATAACAAACGCAGTGGCAGCTTAAAATACCGGTGGTGTGTGTGTGTGTGTGTGTGTGTGTGTGTGTGTGTGTGTGTGTGCGTGTGTTGATATGAAGCAGTACGACACGGGAACCTGCCGATGCGCCGCTCATAAACTGAATAATCTGTGAGGGGGGGAGTAGACGAGGCTATCAGGGAGGTCAGGGTATTGATGGCGCCCCGTGTGAACAGGCCGAGAACGATCTGAAAAACACCAGAATTCATCAGCGTAGCAGAAATGATTCCCTTTTTGGCCTGGATTTTAAATAATGGTGATTTTTACATCGCTCTGATCTTTCATTGAGGTTAAAAGATGCTTTACCGGAATGAGAAGTAAATACTACAAGCGGATTTATCCCAGTGTTACTTTATAAAGATGTAGTTTTCAGCAGGAATCCATTTACAATGACTAGTTTTGAAGCAACAGAAAAAATGTGGAACCATATTGAATAAAGTTGAAGACATTTTTTAAGAAAGCTGAATAATCCCGTGTATTTCTGTTATTTTCTCTTAAACAGAATTTAAGCCTTCATAGAAACATTTCTTTTCCACAACATTCAATTCAGTCCAAAATAAAAAAAATAAAAGTGTTAAACTCTCTCCACCTCTTCAGTTTGGCTCTGCATCTGCCATAGCCCCGCCCCCAAAACGCTCCAATTGGCTGAGCCGACCCCCCAGGATCACATTGACTTACTGATTAAAAAGACCTTAAAGATTTTAAATACTACACCTGCTGTATTTAAATTTGAATGGCTCCAATAACCATGAACAGCATATTGGAATCAACTCAGCAGAAGTGGAGGAATATGTTTGAATGAAATGTTGCTTTAAGGCTGGGCGAGGCCGCACCTGCCTCTTGGTGAAAACATAAAGAAACATTTAAATATGTTTTTTTATGTTTATTAATCCTGTCAGAATAGCAGAAATAATCCTGAAGCTAAAATAACCAAGTGATGAGATGTTACTACAGCGATTATGTTCAACAGGGTCCTGGGACCATTTCTACCCCCTGCAGCTGCCAGAGGTTAGAACGCTGAAAACACCCAAAAACCCAACAAAAGCTCAGCAAAACCAACAACTGGATCCATCACGATGTGTCGTCTACTGACAGACTGAGGAGAAACTGACCCTCATGTCCTCCTGACCGCCTAACTCCTCCTTTTGTCTCGACGCAGGATGCTGGAGGATGACCTGAAGATCAGCAGTGACGAGGAGGAGGCCGAACAGCAGGTGAGCTCCGTCAGCGGGCCGCCCATACATCCATCCATCCAAACATCCATCCATACATCCATCCATACATCCATCCATCCATCCATCCATCCGCCCATACATCCGCCCATACATCCACTCATCTGTCTGTCCTGCACTGATTCTTAAATTACGGTCTATTTATCTGTGTGTGTGTCTGTGTGTGTGTGTGTGTGTGTGTGTGTGTGTGTGTGTGTGTGTGAGACACTCACTGAGTCATTAATCTGTCCACACACCAGTCGTCCAGCCGTAACTCATCCGTGGTTTTTTTTTTTTCCCCGACTCTCATTTGTCATCTCCTGCCTCCTGTTACAGTCGCTTAAAACATGACGGATTAGACCGAGACCAGCCCGAAACAATCTCAGAAAGCGTGAAACGTTGCGGTTTGGTAGCTTGTCACTGAGTTAACACAGTTGTTATTAATCTGTTGATGGCGTATAAACCACGAAGACAGTTTACCAAGCTTTCATTAAACTCCGTTTGGTTCATTCAGGTAGACATAGAGAATAATAATTTTAACCATTATTGACTTCTGTGACCGCCATCTTGGATGAGGACTCCTGTCTACTTCAGAGGTCAAACCAGGTCTTTACACGGTTAAAATAATCATAACTGACTGAATTTACAGCACATTTTCTTTAGATCTGTTTTATGCTAAACAGCAGCCAAGCTATTGGTCATTAAAATATATTTATTTAAATGCTAAAATTCAAATAATAGTTAGTGTATCAGTACTGGTTAAAAGCTCTTTATATATCTGCTGCTGTAAATCAAATCATATAATAATGTCTTGTGTATTCAGTCACTTCTGATTATTTTAATGGTTAAATGATCTCTTTCCCTCCTGATTCCACCAAAAGAGAAGTTGGTCCTCATCCAAGATGGCGGTGACGCTGAACGTCATCGAGCTGTGTTGCGCAGCAGGGCTCACCTGAGTTCCTTCGAGCAGTGTTGGACTTTCTGACCCCGTCGTTATAAACCTTCCATCCTGGGTTCAGCAGGTGCAGTTCGGCCTTAATAGCTTCATGTCATGGAAATGACATTAAGTAATTTCAGTCTGTATAAAAAGCACTAATAAATCTCTTTTCATCGTTCATCAGACCACTTCAAATTGTGCCATTAACCACATTAACCTGCCACGTTTCAGCGAGTCATGAAAACAGGAGAATCTGGAAAAATGAGGTTTCCGATTCGGGAGACTCTGAAACTGAAACAGAAATTGAAAAAGCAACAAATGTCAACAATCAGCAGTGGAAAATGGATCATCAGATGAAGTTCATGTTTTTAATTGGACTCATTTAGAGTCCTGGGTCGGTAGACGAGGCTCTCATTAACGGATCGTTAGCAGCGACAGCAGAAATCCAGTCAGTCCTCAGAATTCTGGGTATCGATGCTGACCCAGACGAATGGAGCAGCTCCGTCCCTCCTGTCTCCACCTCCGGCCGGCGCTCCGTCCGTTTCATAAGACAGAGACAGATCAGTCGGTCTGAAGACCTTCAGCCCTGAGAAGCAGTTCCTCATGTTCCTCACTGAATTCAGCCAGCGGCGTAGCACTCTGAAACACACATCTCCTCAAGCTCATCACTCAGTCTCCTCCATTGATTCTGCTCATCAGTCTCTTTATCGATCCGCTAATCAATTGTTTGCCAGTCGCATCGGAACTCAAATCACCGATCAATAAACCGATTCTTAGTCTTTCAAGTGAAAACACATTGTTCTTGTATCGGAAAAGTTTCATTTCAAAGTTTTGGAAACGATGTCTGTTTCCATGGAAACAGCAGAAATTCTGTTCCACTGTTTTCAAAAAGTTGTTTTTTTCCCCCGTTTCCATGGAGACGAAGGTTTTTCCTAAATGCGCACCTCGTGAGCCTTTTTTACCGCCACCTAAATGCTCGGTTCCTCCGCTCCGTCCTGCTGTTGGAGGACGTGGCGCCTCGCTCCAAGATACGAAACAGAAGTTTTGCCAAGTTGAAAGGATTATTATAAAAATGTAAAAACGTCAGCAGTGTGTCTTTCAAATAAGAGTGAGTTAGAAATCTGAAGAAGAGTGACCTGGAAATCAAAGAGTTCACACACAAATAAATAACCTCTGAAGCCTTTCGGTTGTTTTTCTAAATTTGGAGCGTTTTTCAGAGACAGAGGCCAGAAACCAAACTCAGTCCGCTCAAAGCTCATAGAGGAGGAGTGACTCTGGAATCGTTTAAAGGCAGATTAATGGAAATGTAATGATCTATTTTTCCTCTTTGAGTTCTGCCATGCATCATTAAAATGCTAATTCAATTCATCAATTAATAAAAGCTTTTTGAATTGATCCAGTTGTTGAATGGTTGTAATTAGAAGCGATGAGTGTGTGAAGCGTTGTGGTGGGCCTGCTGTGAGTGTGTGTGTGTGTGTGTGTTTCCGGGGTGTCCGCCGGGTGAAGAGCTCCCGTGCGGCGGCGGCGGCGGCGGCGGCGGCGGCGGTCCGGTTCCGCTCCTGTTTTCCTCAGTGGAGGTTGACACGGCGGCCCTTTCTCCTCTAATCACTGTCATCAGCTGCTAATGATGCCAGAGAGGAGTTGAAAGCAGCCGGCGGGGGTCGGGCCGCTGCCCCCCACCCCCACGCACACACACACACACACACACACACACACACACGCACCCTCCCCCGCCGCCGCCGCCGTGCACGCCGATATCAGCGCTCATCAAAGAGTCTGAGGGATATTTTCAGTTAATGAAAAGATACCGATTCCTCTCATCCTCTTTTAAGCGGCCTTCTGATTGTGTAATTACGCCGATGCTGGATATTATAATTATAAATGATGGCAGGTCATTCATAGTGGTTTTTAGTTATTGTAATTAAGCTGAAAGTAGATCTGTTAATTACAGACAGTTAGAGTGCATTCAGAATGGCGGCGAGTCTTTCTTGATCATAGGGCCAGTGTGTGATAGCTCTGTGTTGGGATGAACACACTGGATGGAATGAGGACCGTTCCTCTTCCTCTTCCACCCGTCTGCGTTTTCTTGCTCCTGCTGGATCGCAGAGTCTTCGTCCTTCCTTCAAGGCTCCAGAATAACCATCTCCGGGACTCACAGTAACGTCATGAACTCCTGGATTGTCCGGTTCTCGTTTAGGCTGAGATGTTCAGAAGGTATCGGTTAGCATGTAGCGTCCCGGCAGTCCCTTCAACCCTGGACCTTCTGCTTCCAGGCTGCACGAGGAAGGATTCACCACCAGTCCACCGTCCACAGCTGAAACTCACTGATCCTGTTCCTTTTCTGCTCATAATGAGCAGCTTGGATCAAACATTGGCAATGACACTGTCAGTTTATCTTCAGCTGCTACAAGCTAGCAGCCTGTAGCAAGGAACGACAAGCTAGCAGCCTGTAGCAAGGAACGACAAGCTAGCAGCCTGTAGCAAGGAACGACAAGCTAGCAGCCTGTAGCAAGGAACGACAAGCTAGCAGACTGTAGCAAGGAACGACAAGCTAGCAGACTGTAGTGGACAGCTACAAGCTAGCAGACTGTGATGAAGGGCTACAAGCTAGCAGGCTGTAGTGGAGAGCTACAAGCTAGCAGACTGTAATGAAGGGCTACAAGCTAGCAGACTGTAATCGAGTGCTACAAGCTAGCAGACTGTAATGGGGGCTACAAGCTAGCAGACAGTAGCAGTGTGCTGCAAGCTAACTTCCTCTGCGTGGTGTGGTCCAGATTGTGGGAGATGTGCTAACAGTGTTTGGCGTGTAAATGAGGCTTTAGCAGCAGATCTTCAGTGGGAAGTGGCCCAGATGTTGAGCTGTTGTTGTTCTGCTGCAGCAGAACTTGATGCTTTCAGAAAATCTCGGTGCTTTAACAACATTAACCCCCCTCTGGAGGCTCTGGGTGGAGCCTTGACTTTAAATTTCCTTTAGCTATTTTTCATTTTACAGGAATGAAACATTTAAAACGTCTTTTGACAGTGTTTTCCATGATGGTCAGCTGGCATGTATAAAGCTTTAAATGTTGCCATCGCCCCCTGGTGGCTTGACAGGGGAAACCAGCCAGGTAACGCTGAGGAAAGCTAAGAAATAACAGAAATGTAGCAAAAAAATGAAGAATTAAAATGTCTGTTCTTTATCTCCTGAGTATTTCAACTATTACTCAAAAATGTCACATTTCCTCTCTGCGATTTTCTCCTTCCTGTCGCTGATCTGAGCTCGACAGACCCCGAGTGACTCGAATAAACAGAGAGGGGAGGAAGAAAGAAAGAAAGAAAGAAAGAAAGGAGTCAGACCCGGCAGAGCGATAGCAGCACAGACAGAAGGCAACGATAAGGAGACAGAGACACAGAGAGCAGCGAGAGGATCGGATGAATTCAGCTGCATTTTCCTCTGCATGCTGTTAACAGGCTTATAGCAAATGAGTGCATGGTGTATTATCAAGCTTTTATAGCCTGGAGTGAAACACACACACACACACACACACACACAGACTCAGTGTAGTCATGCAGACTTATACACACAAGCATTTACACCAGCGAACACATAAATATAAACACATGCTGACATTCTCCTTCCCTCTCTCTCTCACACACACACACACACACACACACACACACACACACACACACACACGGTGTCATTAGTATGCTGTGGCACAGCGCTGTGAGGGCAGCAGAGGAGTATGATGAATATGTTTTTGGCACAGAGGAAAAGAGACGGAGGCGAGGAGGGAGAGGAGAGGAAGTGAGTGATACGGTGGGGAAGAGAGGAGCGTCTAATGACTTTTAGAAACTGTCGGGGAAAAGAAAAAAACAACCTGCAGCCCGGTTACCGCTGCAGGACCGTCCCTTTGTCTGGATCCCGCCGTGTTTCCAGCCTTCCTCCCCGCCGTGGCGGCTCGCCTCGGCCAGTCTGGAGGGAGGCGGAGCGCCGCCGGCCACCAGCAGACCCGGATCCAGGTCCTCGTTTCTGGGGAAGCCCAGTAGCAATGCTGCAGTTCTGCTGCAGCCGGAGGACCGTGGTGCTGAGGATCAGACAGAGGCACATGCACAGGCAGAACATGCAAACCACAAACAGAAATGAAATTAACCACAGCCACTAAACAGGTTTAATAGTTGAAATAAAGACACAGTGTTTCGTAGCTGTAAATCAGAACTGGAGATATTTAAAGATGTTTGGTAGGTTTATTATTTTGAAATCATTTTTTAGAGGATTTAGTCATTTTCTCTATTGAAACTATTTGTTGCTGTTTTAATCATTTAAGCTTCTTTTTTTCATTTACAGTGGTTTTGACTGGCGTTACAGTTTTAATTGTGTGAGCCAGTCTATATTTTTTATGTTTTTTAGGAATTTCATCTCTTTTAGCTGATTCTATTCTCTCTGTATCCATTTTTAAAAGGTTTGTCATTTCTGTTGTTTTACCAACGTTTTGCCTTTTTTTCTGTTCCTCAGCTGGTTTGACTCTTCTGGACGGTTGAGCTGTATTTTTTCAGATTCTCGTGGGTTCTGCTCTTCCAGCCGTCTGAGCTCTTTTACCTTTTCATCCTGCTTCTAGCCGTTTTTATCCGTTTCAAGCATTCTTCCTGTTTCAGCTGTATTTGTAAATTCAAGCCTTTTTGCAAACCCGTCTCTTACGGCAGTCAGCGTCAGGGATCCCAGCTGGAGCGCAGGCTTTCTGCGTGGAGTTTGCATGTTGTCCATGTGCAGTGTGGCTTCTCCTCAGACCTGTTGACACAGACTTACACTCGGCTTTGTTTGCTTGTTTTCTTGTTGTTGTTGTCAGTCAGGAGTTGTGTGTGTAGCTATATGTAGAGATAAATGAAAATGTGCTGTAAAAGTGTGAAATGCTGCCTCAGCAGCTCTTTAGGGGCTGGAATCCTGAAACGCTGACACCAACACGTGGTCTCCTCCGCCGTGGGCGTCGCTCTGGCAGCAGCTGGTAGAAACGCTTCGTCTGTGAGGGTTAGCTCAGTGAGGAGACTCGTTTGTGTCCCTCTGTCTAAAACCTGCCGGGACATGAAGATGGAATGTTGTTCTGGACTATGTCCGGTGGGTTAGTGTTGGGTAGGGTTAGGGTTAGGGAGGGTTAGGGTTAGGAAGTCAGCAGGTTTACTAAGCAGTAGTGAAAGTGAAAGCTGGACTTGATGGTTTCTGTCTTCCTCTCACCTTTGTCTTGATTAATCTCACTTTTCTTCTCATTTCTGAGAACAAACGCACAGAGATCTGGGGCCTTACCTATAAAGCTTGCGGCGCACAAAACGAGCCCCAAACCTTGCGGTGCCGCCCCTCTGCGCCAAAGCAGGTACCTATATACATTTTGCGAAGGGAAAAAATGCGCGTGACTTTGCGGTCCTCACCGCCAACAAAATAGCTGCCGTACGGGACCGCACAATTCAGAAAAACTACGTGGAGAGGACTAAGCAGAAGGAAACGGAATTGAAAAGCCTTTATTTGTCCCGCATGGGGAAACTGCAGGGCTGCAGCGGCAAGAAATGTAGAAAGAAAAGTAGAAAAATACAAAGCCCAACCATACAAGGAAAAGTTAAATATAGTTTGTATGTAAAATTAGATATAATTGCATAACAGGAATATACTGACCGACACAACTAATTATTTAAGTTGAATTAAATATAACGAAATAAATCGGAAGACACATTTAATTAAATAATAGATAGAAGCCGACAGATATAAATCAAACATAATTTACACCAAGATCCAAGACAGATATAACGAAATAAATAACAGACATAAGTTCGATATAATTTAAATATACATTTAAGACAGACAGTGAGTGGTGATGAGCACATGAGGGGAGACACTTTGAGGAAGTCATGTTCAGTGGCTTTGGAATGTTTCCATCCTGTTCCATCTCCTTTCTGCATCTTCTAAAATAAACACAAAATAAATAGTTCACAGGGAGCAATCAGACACATCACATATAAACATGTACAATGTCTTTGTCTCTGCACTTACAAATACCGACTGTCCCTTGTATGACAATTTTTCTCATGATACACACTTCAAAGTGTTCACAATTAAATGGCAAATTGACACAAAAAATGTTTGCTATTTAGCCATGGCCATATCTGACGTCCGAACCCCGAATCATCCCGGGTTCACAGCCTCTATGCTGCAGCGCATTAAATCCTGCTGACTCCAGAGGAAAAACAATTTAGATAATGCCTGGACGCACAATCATATTGTGCAACCATTTCCACTACATTTTTATGTTAAGTTTTTTTTTCAAAGGTGTTTCCGCAATGTTGAGACTCTATGAATTATGACAACTCACCTTCAAGTCGGACCACTTTTTTCACTTCAGCAGTAGTGGCCCGATGGCTCTGACCACGTTGTGGTCACCTGCTCCCACTCAATATTTTTTCGTCTGTCCCTCCACTGCTGTGTCCTCCAGAGAGGACAGCAGACCGGCTCTCCACCTCACCAATAACGGCAGCAGCATCACCTCAGCCCTCCACAGCAGCAGATCCACCGCCTGCATGCGGCGCGTCTCACCTGCCGGCGACTCTGGTGTTCTGCAGCGAGACGCTGATCGCCTTGAAAAGGAAAAGCTGCGGTGTCCTCTGCTGAATGTGCGATTAAATTGTAAATGCCATGATTATGCACACTTTTGCTCATTTGGCTGATCATAAAGTGTTTTCTATCGTTTTCGTTCGTTTCTTTATGTTTGGAATAAGATTTAAAATGTTGCTTTTTTTTTATTTGAATGCTTCAACACAACCCGCCCGAATGTTATTAAAATCTTAATTTTTCGACACTTCATCCGCCTGATCCGCGGTTATCTGCAGGCTCCGCGCGTGCGCCTCACCGTCTAATATACCCAAATTTCATTCATGAGTTCATTTGCATACCCATATATGGTGCCAAGGGGTGGAGTTGGGGCAGGATTGTGGGTGTGATCGGCCACCGACACGTTCTCCGCAGGATTTGAAACCGTGACTTGGAAATTGCGAACAGCTGTGCGGCGCACTTTTTTTTGGCTCCCGAATTTTTTTTGCGGACAGAAGTTTGCGTTGCGTTCCCACGCACCATTATTGTCAGATTTTCCCGCAGGGTTTTATAGGTGAGGCCCCTGTTCTGCAGACTTAATGCAAAACGAAAATGAATTGCACTTTGTGAACACTGCATCTGATAAACTGTATTTTTCAGGTTCGTCCCCTGAACTCTAACCGTTACTGTGCAGGTCGGAAGGTTTTCTGGGAGTGTGAAGCCTTGGGCGGACTGATAGACGAGGCTCAGAACTGGCCTGAAGTGAGAATCCAGCGGCGCAGTAACCTCGGCGCAGCGGTTGCATCAGAAATTCGGCATTTTGAACTGGCTTGTTCTCAGGTGTTAAACAGGAAAGAAAAACAGAAAGAAATAAAAATACAAAAACAGAGGTCATGCAAAGTGGAGCGACAAGCGGAGGAGCTGTTTGAGGAGCGGTTAAAATGTCGCGGCTCGCCGCCACGCGCAGTGGCGTCTGGCAGCCAGCAGGGGACGTGGAGATTTGGAGGGGTGAAGCCGTGGGGGGACCGAGCGGATCGTGTGAACGAGGCGACTGTCGGCTTCTTCTTCACGTAGATCCCAGTAAAGCCCGCAGCCAGGTAAACGTATTCACACTCAGATCCTCTGAACGGCGGATCTGAGCAGGCTGCTGCTGTAGCCCGCAGCGCCGCATCGATCCGTCAGAAACTTCACTGGTCCAGTTAATCACCTCGGTCCTGGAAGAGGAAAACAAGGAGCCCGAGGCGAAGGGGAGAGACGGAGGAAAGGTCCTGTTTTTGTTTGGCTTCTTGGTTTTAATTGGCAGGTTTTAATGCTTGAAGGGAAATTAATTGGCGATATTTGGAGGAATGGAGTGTGTTCTGTCGCAGACTGGGAGGAAAAGCCTCATCCACAGAGCTAATCGCCCGCCGGAGGAGGAAGCAGGAGGCGTTCCTGTCTTTCTGGCAGCTAATGGAGGCAGGAGGGGTGAAGGTTTAAGAGGCCGGAGAGGAAGAAGCTCCAGCGTGGCTTCAAGGTTTATCGATTCCTCCTGAAGCACTCGAAACAGCCTCGTTCCGAAAAAACGCCGCAGAAATACAGGAATCTGTTGCTCCGTCATTATTATTAAAGTCCCTTTTATCTGCCTCGCTCAATAAAATCACCGCCGCACACATGAAAAATAGGCCTTTAATTCCTTTCATTGACGACTCTCGTTCGGCAATATATCAAATTAACACTTAACACGCTGTCAGATATCATCCGGAGAGCTCAGACAGGATGAGAGCTGAAGGTTAGACTCTCTGTTTGCTTTTATTTACAGTGTGCTGGTGGCTGAGAGCGTTTCTCCTGAGAGGACGCAGTAAAGCCTCCTGTCTCAGATCCGCTCTGTTTAATCATTCACAGGGAAGCAAACCTCCTCCTTCCTCCTGTTAGTCCAGACGTACTGTTTTAAGTCAGTGGAAATCAGCAAATATGTGATGAAATAGATGTGCTGAACAGACACCGATGGGAGGAACAACAGAATAATTCACTATTTTAACAGAAAGAGGAGGAAGAGGTCGGACTGACGCTGCGACCATTTCTCCCTGTTCAGCCATCAGATTTTAGCATCGTCCTGCTTCCTGAGTCCAAAGTAAAAATGCTAAATAAAGCCAGTAATGAAGAATGTCAGCTACTGTTTTTATTGGAGATTTTACAGGTTTCCATTTATTTACACTTCACCATCTCTCCTTGAATTTTAATTTATTGGGATTTTTGACAGTGTTGTTAAACGTCCACCAGGCATTTAATATCTTTCTCAAAACTATTTAAATCTTCTCGTGTTGTACAGTTTGACACTTTAATTACCTTTGACCATTTATATCTCACTTCATCATTTCTGTCTTAAAACGTCACTTATTGAAGTTTTAGGGAAAACATTTAAATGATGGAATAGTGTGCTGCAGGGGCAGAGACCAAACAAATCCTTAAAACTCGATTGATCGTGATCAGCGTATCGGTTTATGTGGTTTCTGACTCTACCGAAGGTGAAAACCTGATGCTCATATTGTCTGATCAATACGTGGTGGGAGGAGTTCATTCTAATATATCAACACACAGCCTCCAATGTGATTGATATCGTTTGAAAATGTTTCTGGTCTCGTCTGTTTTTAACGTGTTTGTAAAAGAAAATTAGTTCAGTCTTCAGCAGAGATGAAGCTGTTTCTGTGGAGAAGGAGACGTTTCCTCTGCTGGCCCCTCCACCACTTTTATCAGCAGACTCTTTTAAGAAGGAGACGTTTCCTCTGCTGGCCCCTCCAACACTTTTATTAGCAGACTTTTTGTTTTGTTTTGCTTTGACATTTCAAGCGAAAACATAATTTTTGTCTTTTTGTTCCAGGAAAGTTTCACGTCTACAAAGAAGCATAGATTTATTTGCAGCTCCAGTCCGTTATGTTTGCTAACCTCCTCCAGCTCCATTATGAACGGGCTCCTCCACATTCCACTGCTCCACCCAGTCAGTCCCTGTTCCTGCCGGACCAGTGCAGTTTAAACACATCGTCCTCATGTTGACAGGAAAACGCTCATTTCAATGCTCCGCTCTGCTCAGAACATCCCTCATCAGCTGGATGGTGAAGCGGTTTGGTTCAAGCTGAGGAGAGTTTTGTTTGAGCAGCAGAGTTCAGCTTCCTGCTGTGGAAGCAGCAGGTTGGAGCAGCCGGCGACCACTCAGATCCAGTATTTATAGACGATCTGGAGCTCATCCATCTGTGTTTTTCATTCTGTCGCTATAAATTTTACACTGCATATGTGAACATGAACTCATTGTTTCGCGTGTGTGTGTGTGTGTGTGTGTATTGACAGGTGTCTGACAAGACCAAAGCCAGAGGCGCAGCCCTAAGGTAAGACAAATCGCCGGTCTCTGCTGGAACATTGTGATTTATTTATCTCTGCTGCATATCTATCCTGCTGCAGAGGCGAGAGAAAAGGCAGAAAGACTCTCCAGGGTTTTGCATACGCTGTGTGTTGTGTAGTGCTGTGTTTGTGTGTGTTGTGCTGTGGTGGTTCTGGCAGAGAGGGATGGATGGAGGTGAAGTGTTGGACGGAGCAGCTCCGGCTTCGTCCTTCCAGCCCTGCAGAAGTCAAAGCAGTGAGCGTCTCTCAGCGTCCACCAAACGACAGGCTATAAATAAAAGCAGTGTGCTGTTGAGGGGAGCTGTGGTCAGTGCTGGAGGACGCCCTGCTCGCTCTCTTCCCCCGCTGGTGATCACAGCGCCGCTAAGGTCAGAGACATCAGAGTGGGCCATGTGTCCAGGATCCATGATGGAGTCTGTAGTTTTGTCAGGTGGTCACAGGTGGCGACTGGAAGTGTTTGATTCAGGGAATGGGGAGCCCCCCCCCACACACACACACACACACACACACACACACACACACACACACACAGACGCATGCATGACGTGTGAAGGTCAGCGTGTCGGCGTTCCTCAGGCTCGGTCTAATAACTGCAGCCTCATTACGGCTCTGATCTGACACGGGGACAGGAAGTGGTTTATGTAAGTGGCTCTGTGTTTCCAGACCGGCCTCCAGCTGTTTGAAGCATTTGATACCCGCCGCTGAATGAGGCGTGTCGTGTTATTTATGATGCACACATGAGGGCAGGTGTTATATAAGACGAGCTCCAGCTCGCTTCAGAGACCAGGCCACGCCTCCTTCTCTGATATCTGAAGCTGTGGATTCTCTCAGCAGGAAGTGGCGTTCGACTTCTGTTTTCACGGCTGAGACATCAGGAGCAATGATCCTGGAACACCCTAACCCTGTGTCATCCATCCATCATCCATCCATCATCCATCCATCATCCATCCAACATCCATCCATCCACACATCATCCATCCATCATCCATCCACCATCCATCCATCATCCATCCACCATCCATCATCCATCCATCATCCATCCATCATCCATCCATCATCCATCCATCCATCCAACATCCATCCATCCATCCATCCATCCATCATCCATCCATCATCCATCCATCCATCCAACATCCATCCATCCATCCATCCATCATCCATCCATCATCCATCCATCCATCCAACATCCATCCATCCATCCATCCACCATCCATCCATCATCCATCCATCCATCCAACATCCATCCATCCACACATCATCCATCCATCATCCATCCTCCATCCATCCATACATCATTAATCCATCATCACCATCCATCCATCCAACATCCATCCATCATCCATCCATCATCCATCCATCCATCCAACATCCATCCATCCATCCATCCACCATCCATCCATCCATCCATCCATCATCCATCCATCATCCATCCATCCATCCAACATCCATCCATCCATCCATCCATCATCCATCCATCATCCATCCATCATCCATCCATCCATCCAACATCCATCCATCCATCCCTCCATCCATCCACCCATCCATCCATCCATCATCATCCATCCATCCACACATCATTCATCCATCCATCCATCCCTCCATCCATCCACCCATCCATCCATCCATCCATCCATCCATCCGTCCATTAATCCATCCATCCACCCATCCATCCACATATCCAAGCATCCATACACCCAACTCTTCATCCATCATCCAACCATTCATTCATCCACCCATCCATCCAACCATTCACACTTCATCCATTCATTCTCCGTCTGTGAAATCATCCATCAATCTGAACATCCATCCATTCAGCAGTTTTTCTTTCCATCCATCCGTCTATTCATAACTATTCATCCATCCGTCCACCTTCATCCAGAGTAAAGTGTATTCTGGCTTCCACTGTGTGACGTGCACGCTCCTCCACTGGACCGTCATTACTGAAACCGTCTGTTATTCAGAAATCTGCCTAAACGGCAGGAATAAGTGGGCACTGACACCCTGAAGGTGTTGGATTTCATACGGTCAGTGACACTGAGGCTCGCCAGCTGATGACATGAGGATCGGACAAGGATTTTTTATTCCTACAACATCTAAAATATAAATACCAAACTGAAGCCTTTTTGATAAAGCGGCGACTGGCGGTCGGTGAGTTTTACAGTCTTTGCAGCCTGGAGCTCTTGACACCAACTGAGACTTTATAACATGAAAAGAAAAACTTTATAGGAGATCATATTTAGACTAAATCACATTCAGAGGCAGGAGTGAGTAAGGTAGTTTCTTTAAGTCCCAATTTTAGAAAAGGAATATTCTATTCCTCATCTAGAAAGAATCTGTCCAAACGGTCCTGGAACAACCTCGGGGTCGATAGAAACTCAAAACTTTCCAATAACATTGTCTTGTTGGCAGGTTTATGTAACCACAGCCAGTGAAAGCCGGTGATGAAAAAATGTGTCAGTGCCTGAGAGATAAAAGGGCAGTTTTATTCAAAACCTTAACTTCATGAGTGATTATGATGGCTGTGCCATTCTCCAGACCCTTCACTCAGCATTTAGGAAACATGCTAATGAATGTGTTTCTAAGAAATATAATTATTGATGTGTTATCACAACACTTTTTACTTTTAGTACTGCTTCAGTTCCATAAGAGATACTACTGTGTTCTGATTCCTCTAATGTTAGCATTACGTTAACGACATGATGTTGTTATTATAAGCTTTATAAGCTTATAGGCATGTTGCTGGTTGTTCAGGGCTTCATCCTAGCATTGGGACGATCGCTGTTTCCAAAACGAAGGTGGAGTTTCATGGATGGCTTGTTCATTTCGGGACGATTTGACCCATGTGTTGTAAAAAGACCCCCGTTTTCACTTGGAGACGTTGTTTCGGGGTCTTAGTTGTTCTGGAGGGACAGATTTCTGAGACTTTCATCCTCCAGAAGCAGCGGCAGACGATAATCAGCTCATTTCTTCTGCACAAACAGCAGAATTAGACGCTTGGAGGGGATCTAACAGACGTCCGCCACTGTTGAGGCGCTCCGTTTTCCAGATGATTGCACATTAGCTGTCTCTCATCTGCTAATTCAATCTCAGTACGGGTTAAAGAATGAGATCCTCCTGCTTCCCCTCATTTGTAATTTGCACAAAGGGTAAATCTAATAAGCTGCAGATCGCGTGGATCAAACACTGCCATCAATAATAAGTTTTCTGGAGGTGGTACAGCCCATTTCCATGATTCGGAGCCTTCTGCCATTTATCATTCAGTGCTGTGTGGGCAGCACGGTATTGTCGTCTTGTTAGGCGTTAACATCTTGGGGGAACATGTCACCTACTTAATCACCAGCAGGAAAAAAAAGAAATGTTAGCTGGGTTTGTAACATCTCAGAACATTGGACGGGATTTGTGTAAACATCTGAGTTTGGCACCAGGATCAATTTTTCATAAGTTCATCTTTTTCTGCTTGGAACGAGTTGAGAAGCCCAGACTGGAGCAGGAGGAGGAAGGATCTTTTATAAATGAGAGCCGTTGTGTTCAGCATCCAGGGACATTAGCATGCAAGTCTGGAGTGTGACTCCTGTGTGTGTGTGTGTGTGTGTGTGTGTGTGTGTGTGTGTGTGTGTGTGTGTGTGTGTGTGTGTGAGACAGACAGCGATAGTGTGAGAGAGTGTGCTTTGTGTGTGTGTGTGTGTGTGTGTGTGTGTGTGTGTGTGTGTGTGTGTGTGTGTGTGTGTGTGTGTGTGTGTGTGCCCCAGGCCATGTGTTACTCTGCTACCGCTAATGAGCCCATTCACTCTGCAGCCCAATCTACTGAACACCACACACACACACACACACACACACACACACACACACACACACACACACACACACACACACACACTTATCTACAGGGACGCTGGGACTAGAAATGCTGCGAGCGATCCACTGGCTATATCCCCCATGGAAAGCAACACACACACACACACACACACACACACACACACACACACACACACACACACACACACACACACAAAATCTCACCCACACTTCTCACACCAACCATACAGACACACTTTTTTTTAACTTCTTGCTCTGACAGCCTCACCCACATACCAATCGTTATTCTGCTGCTGCCACACACACACACACACACACACGCACACACACGCACACGCAGCACCATCCTCCCAGCAGAGTGTGTATCAGCCTGAATCACTGTGAGGTTGTGTAATCTCCAGCCTTGCTGTTCTCTCGCTCCGTCCTCTGAAGGCCCGGCAGTGAGTGAGTGATGCTGCTGGACCTGGAGTCGGTCCTGATGCTGGGATGCTGTCAGTGAGGACGACTGGATGTTTTCGCGGTGTGATTTACTCGTCCGGCGCATCCATAACCGAGATGAGCAGGCAGTGAAAACGATGCGGACGTGAGGGGGATCGATAGAGCGATCCGGGTAATGGGAGCAGGCCGCACGGCGGCGGGCGCCGGCGGGGGGCTCGGCGGGAGGCCAGTGTTAATCAGGAGTAAATTTTGATGTTAGTCAGCGAGGAGAAGCAAGGCCTTCCACCGCCGCCGCCGCTGTTGGGAGGTTTTATGACTCACGCTGATTTACGCTCCAAGACAAGAGGGAAAGGAGACGGACATGAAGAGAATAATAACCAGGCCGGGAGTGAGGGGCTGAGACTCACACTGCTGCCAAAATAAAAGCTCCACATTCTGTTTCAACTATTAGATGTACTTTATTTGATCATTGTAAATGTCCACATATGATTCGCTGATAATCTCGTCATTAAAGTCCTTGACTTTTTGAATATGTTTTCACACAGCAGGTAGTTCTGTCAATTAATTCAACACTTTTTTTAATTAATTGCACATTTTTTTGCAAACTAACCCTGATCAATTTCAACTTTTCACATGTAAAAAAAATCCTCGTTATTGTATATAGCATGCATGCACAGTGCAGGGAAGAATTATTTTTCATCCTGTATTTTGCAGTGTGAATATTTCTCACGTTGCTGCTGCAGTATTTACTGTTCACTCCCTTCGGCTGAAGGTAACGGCCTTTTCAATTAACCTGAGAATGAAAGTCTTTCATCAGAGTCTGGTGAATCAACAGTGACAACAACCACATGGAGCTGCATGCTCTGCGCTGCTGCGGCGAGCTGGAGCGTGTTTCCACCGCCGTCCGTTTAGATCCGACGCAAACAGAACCTGCTGCCGTCGCCTTGCCTGCTCGTGGATGTGTGAACGCTGCCATCTGATCTCTGGAGGGCTCCAACACAAGCAAACAAACCGCGGCTCTGCGGTTGAGGTTTGACTGAAGTGCGATCGCGGCGCAGATCATACAGATCTGGACGGACCGAGCACGAGACGTGACGCAGCTTCAGAGGCGTCTGAATCCTCGGAGGAGATCCTCACTGATGTGGCCTGCCGAGCGTTTGCAGCTGCTTTCTGGTTCTTCACTCGTTTATCAGCTGCAGCTGAACTGGTCCCTGCACTGCTGTGAAGCTCAGCTGACGCACGTTTCATCTAATACATTAAATCATACTAATATGTGAAGTTAAACATGTGAGCTGTGAACATGTCTCATATGGCAGCACCTCGATGGATGTTTTCACACCACACTCCAGAACCTCCTGTTTGGGTTGACAGACGTGTTTTCTGCTGTTCATGACTCAGGACGGCTTGTTTTTGGAGATTTGAGGATGTTGTGAGACGTTTCCATTCAAAGTGCTTTGTGTCAAATCTGAAAAGAATTCCAAAATAATGTTGGAGCTCACAAATGACACACGCTCTCTCAGTTTCCTTTCAGGC
Organism: Salarias fasciatus; assembly: GCF_902148845.1. Lineage (NCBI taxonomy): Eukaryota > Metazoa > Chordata > Actinopteri > Blenniiformes > Blenniidae > Salarias > Salarias fasciatus. Next base: position 3,532,891 of record NC_043746.1, on the reverse strand, counting down.
TCAACAAAGAGCGAGCAGAAAGAAGCAGACGGCTGAGTTACGAGTCGATTGTCTGGTAAAGCAGCTCGTCAGAGACGCTCACTCTGCTGATCAATAATCCAGAGAGGTGTGCGGGTTAAACTCCCCGCCACTGAGATGCTTGTAGTGTGACACCGGTTCAGATGTGAAACACCTTTCCAGACGCCGCCACTCCTCCCACTTCCAAGGAGCTTTACGCTACATGTGTAGGAGCAGGAACCTGTTATAGCTTTCCCCACAGTACCGCCCCGGGCCAACACCACACACACAAACACACACACACACACACAACCGCGCACAACCATGAGCGCCGCCGAACGCCTCGACTCATCAGCGTCTGCGCTGGAGAGAGAGTGAAGAAGTTCAGAGTCAGGATTCATAATTGATGATAGAAACCATCCGCAGTCAGCGTTCTCTGTGATTCCGTCTGTAGCAACTTTATTACTGGACCAATTACCCAGAAACCCTCAGTGCAGCCTGCAAGATCATATGCTCACAGAACATTTCATCGGCGGTACCGGAAGTGGCCAGAAACAAGCTGAGCTCCTCGTCCTGCAAGGTTTCAGCAGTGCACGACTCAGCTGTCAGAGGGCTCAGGTTCCTCAGAGGGTTCAGGTTCCTCAGAGGGTTCAGGTTCCTCAGGGGGTTCAGGTTCCTCAGAGGGTTCAGGTTCCTCAGGGGGTTCAGGTTCCTCAGGGGGTTCAGGTTCCTCAGAGGGTTCAGGTTCCTCAGAGGGTTCAGGTTCCTCAGGGGGTTCAGGTTCTTCAGGCGGATCAGGTTCCTCAGAGGGTTCAGGTTCCTCAGGGGGTTCAGGTTCTTCAGGCGGATCAGGTTCCTCAGAGGGTTCAGGTTCCTCAGGGGGTTCAGGTTCCTCAGGGGGTTCAGGTTCTTCAGGCGGTTCAGGTTCCTCAGAGGGCTCAGGTTCCTCAGAGGGTTCAGGTTCTTCAGGCGGTTCAGGTTCCTCAGAGGGTTCAGGTTCTTCAGGCGGTTCAGGTTCCTCAGAGGGCTCAGGTTCCTCAGAGGGTTCAGGTTCCTCAGGGGGTTCAGGTTCCTCAGAGGGTTCAGGTTCTTCAGAGGGTTCAGGTTCCTCAGGGGGTTCAGGTTCCTCAGAGGGTTCAGGTTCTTCAGGCGGTTCAGGTTCCTCAGAGGGTTCAGGTTCCTCAGAGGGCTCAGGTTCCTCAGAGGGTTCAGGTTCCTCAGGGGGTTCAGGTTCTTCAGGCGGATCAGGTTCCTCAGAGGGTTCAGGTTCCTCAGGGGGTTCAGGTTCCTCAGAGGGTTCAGGTTCTTCAGGCGGTTCAGGTTCCTCAGAGGGTTCAGGTTCCTCAGAGGGCTCAGGTTCCTCAGAGGGTTCAGGTTCCTCAGGGGGTTCATGTTCTTCAGGCGGATCAGGTTCCTCAGAGGGTTCAGGTTCCTCAGGGGGTTCAGGTTCCTCAGGGGGTTCAGGTTCTTCAGGCGGTTCAGGTTCCTCAGAGGGTTCAGGTTCCTCAGAGGGTTCAGGTTCTTCAGGCGGTTCAGGTTCCTCAGAGGGTTCAGGTTCCTCAGAGGGTTCAGGTTCTTCAGGCGGTTCAGGTTCCTCAGAGGGTTCAGGTTCCTCAGAGGGTTCAGGTTCCTCAGGGGGTTCAGGTTCCTCAGAGGGCTCAGGTTCCTCAGGGGGTTCAGGTTCCTCAGAGGGTTCAGGTTCCTCAGAGGGTTCAGGTTCCTCAGGGGGTTCAGGTTCCTCAGGGGGTTCAGGTTCCTCAGAGGGTTCAGGTTCTTCAGGCGGTTCAGGTTCCTCAGAGGATTCAGGTTCCTCAGGGGGTTCAGGTTCCTCAGGGGGTTCAGGTTCCTCAGAGGGTTCAGGTTCCTCAGGGGGTTCAGGTTCCTCAGAGGGTTCAGGTTCCTCAGAGGGTTCAGGTTCCTCAGGCGGTTCAGGTTCCTCAGAGGGTTCAGGTTCCTCAGGGGGTTCAGGTTCCTCAGGGGGTTCAGGTTCCTCAGAGGGTTCAGGTTCCTCAGGGGGTTCAGGTTCCTCAGAGGGTTCAGGTTCCTCAGAGGGTTCAGGTTCCTCAGAGGGTTCAGGTTCCTCAGGGGGTTCAGGTTCCTCAGAGGGTTCAGGTTCCTCAGGGGGTTCAGGTTCCTCAGAGGGTTCAGGTTCCTCAGAGGGTTCAGGTTCCTCAGGCGGTTCAGGTTCCTCAGAGGGTTCAGGTTCCTCAGGGGGTTCTGATACCTGAGGAACTAACTAATCAACCAGTTAATTAAAGGACCTGTATCATGCTTTTTTAGCTCGTCCAAACCCTAGAAATGGCATTAATATGGTAATAGTTTATTTTTGGCGCTAAGGAAAAGTCATTTTGTATGAAATATAAGATTTTCTGGGGCTAATTCTGAAACCCGGAAGAGAAAACGCTCTGTTTCACTGTAAATCCCGCCTCTCCCCCTGTGGACTTTGACTGACAGCGAACTTCAACCAATCAGCGCTTCAAAACAAATACGCTAGCTAGCTTTAGCTCTTTAGCTCTAACTTCTCCACACGCAAAGACACGCGAAAACGTCTTTTCCTGTTAGAAACTCACCAAGCGCAGACCCTTCAGACCCTTCAGACCCTTCAGACCCTTCAGACTCTTGCTCTTGCTTGATTGTTGCTTTCAGATGATGGTCAAAGTTTATCTTCGAAATCGGAGTTACAAAAAGCAGCAACGCTGATTGCCGAGGGCCTGCGGGAGGGGGGCTCAGGGGAGCCATCTTCACAGTGTGACGTCAACGTGGGTGTTCGGATTTTTGTGGTTTGAGCCCTCCGAAAAGGCTTACCAGGAAGCACACCATTTACAACTCGTGTTTGTCATTTGTATTCTTTTTATTTAATCCAATGACCACAGGTCATAAACCTGAAATACAATAAAATAAAGCATTACAATGCAATCACCTGAATGTAACCAGTAATCAAGCAAAAGCTTGCAATATCAAACTAAATAAAGTCGGATTAAATCAATCAGAAACTACATTGCCCAGAATGCCTTGCGCTACTGGGCATGCGCAGTTTGAGCCTGGCACTCACGAGTCGCTTCCCATGTAAACACATGCTCTTAAAGTAAATAGGAACTTAGATCACCAAAGTGCAGCATTTTAAAACAGATCGACACCAATGCTTCTCGCCGCCACCATTGCTGTAAGCCGCCGAGCAAGAGTAAGACGCCGAGCAACAGCAAATAACAAGTTTGAGCCGCTGCTAGCGCCGCTAGCGCCGCTAGCCGGATGCTAACGCCGCTAAACCCCACAACTCCCAGGTTTTTTACCCCACTGCAGGCTGCGACGCTCAAGCGATGATCAACACTGGCCCGGTGAGGCACACGTTAAGGCACATAAATAAGCATCAACAGTGCTTTAAATCAAAACAGTAGCTGCAACGTACCGACGGGCTGTGTGCTCCTGGTGCTGGCGGAGATGACCCTTTCAAAATAAGACCAACCCGAAGTCCGCCATATTGCCACACTTAAATAGAAAATATATTCAACCATATCCAAAGAACTTATTTTTTTCTTATTTCCCATTACTTACTTCAGATTACTTCTATCTTAATTCAAACAATTTAATGTAACAAAATTATCCAAACCCATTAATTAGTATTATTTATTTTATTTATTTTTTTTTCCCTTTTAGCCCAAAGTCTCAACACCTCCCACTTGGCCGACTGACTAACAATCCAAGGAGGCCATACCAAACAATAACTTGAGTCTCTTATTGAGCATTTCAAACTTAAAGTAAAACTGTAATGACATTTGTAATGAAACTAAAGTGCCTTTCGAACAAAAGTCTTTCAAGTCCTTGTAGACCATAAGCACAAATTAACTAAGGAGGTAGGCTCCACCACCTTTCCTCCTACTGAGTGCAGGTTTGCCCTCTAATCACTCAGTTGCCTCCCAGGGTTACCCACTAACTGAAACCCAGTCACCGAGTCCTTGGGTACCCATGGTGAGGACTTGTCTTACCTGCTATTGCTCCTCAGCAGGAATCAAAACCACCAACCTCCGCACATCCCTGCGAACGATGATCGTTGTGGGCATGTTGGAGTCCTTTCTTCTGGTCCTGGACACATCAGCAGCAGGAAGGCCCATGCAGGTCTTTAAGTCTGCATCCCGGACCACCCCTTTCTCGTCAGGATACGTCGCAACAACCCTTCCAAGCCGGAACTGTCCTCTCAGGGCATTCTGGTCTGCAATCCAGACGACATCCCCGACCTTGAGATTCCTCTCTGTTCGATGCCACTTATGCCGGATGAACAAGTTTGGTCCTGCAAGCTCATTCCATTTTTTCCAGAACCTGTCGACTCCAGCCTGGACAGCTCTCAGCCTGCGCCAAGAGTGGGTATCCAAGTCGATCCCATGCAGATCTCCTCCCTGTCCAGTGCGCCCCAGGATAAGGGAGTTGGGCGTTAAGTACTCCACCGTGTCCTCTTGCTCCTGTGCTCTGGCATCGATTGGTCGCTCATTGGTCAAGTTGGCCGCCGCGTAGAGAAGAGTCTGGAATTCACCCCAGGTGTAGAAGCTGGTAGTTCCACTGAGGCTGTTCATAGCTCTCTTAATGAGCTTGACAGCCGCCTCTGCTGCTCCGTTCCTGTGTGGGGAGTCTGCAGGATGGAAGTCCCACTGCCATTCTGTTCCATTCTTAGCAGCTGTGTTGTCCAAAGACGACTTCTGCAAACAAGTCAGGTGTTTGTGTAGTTCTCTCAGAGCGGGCCTGGCACCCACGAAGTTTGTGCCTCTGTCAGACCACAACTTCCTAGGATGCCCCCTTAGTGACGTAAATCGGGAGTAGGCCTGAAGAAAACTCTCAGAAGACTGGTCATCGACGAGGTCCGCATGAACAGCTCTGGAGGCCATGCAGCAATACACGACTCCCCAGATCTTCTTCTTGGTTCTCTTCTTAACAGCATCCCTCACTTCGAAGGGCCCGAAGAGGTCCAGTGTGGTGTATTCGAAGGGGTTTGCTCTGCAGGTTCGCTCGTTTGGAAGATCGCTCATTACTTGCTGGCACAGTTGAGATCTCCGCTTCTTGCAAGCGATGCACTCACTGATCACCTTTTTGACTGTCCTCCGACCTTGCACCACCCATGCTTTTCTTCTGGTGCGCAGAAGTGTGGCAGCAACGCCTTTGTGATTTGTCTCGTGAGCTTCTCTGGCGAGCAAGGTCCCCAACCACGACCGGTAGGGAATTAGCGGCACAGCGGTCCCGTCTTCAGCCCAGGATTGAATTCTACCACCACACAGTAGAAGTCCTGTGGTGACGTCTTTGAACACCACCAGGCGGTTCAGTGTTGTGCTCTGAAAGCTTACACCATCTTGGGTTGCAATGGCTAGGTCTTGGAAGGCCAAAGCTCTTTCTTCCACAGACAGCTCAGGGCCCCTCGCCTCCCACTTTGGTGAATTTGGAGCTCGACCTTTAATGTTCAGCCAGGATTCTGCAGCTCTTCGCGTCCAAGCAACTGTTCCGCACAGTTTAGACAAACTGCTGAAACGGTTGGGCCCAACAAGTTGTACTAGGGCCACACTCCAAGGGTTCCTCTTTGGTTTTCCTGCCGTTAGGGATTGACACTGGTCCTTTGGCACTGGCGGTGGTTGCAGTACACAGTCTCTGCTGTTAACACCAACATCAGTGTTGCTGGAGTTTGGTGAGCGTCCTGCTTGAGACCTGGTGACTGCAGCTGAGAAGGCCTTTCTTTGGAGCCTTTTCACATCATCAGCAACTTGAGCTACTATTTCGCTGGCCATCTTGACAGGCCACTCAGCTTCAGGCAACCTCAGAAACTCCGGGCCTTGTTGCCACTCCGACCCTTCATCAAGCTCTTCAGGAGTTGCTCCCCTTGTGATGATGTCTGCTATATTGAAGTTGCCTTCAACCCACCTCCAGTCTTCTACTGGACCAGCCTTCTGAATCTCACCAATGCGATTGGCGAAGAAGGTCTGATAGCCATAACTGTCCTTGTGAATTGCTCCCAGAATCGTTTGGCTATCCACAAAATGGATCCAGTGTGCGACCTCGATGCGGCAGTGCTTCTCAAAGTACCTTCTCAGACGGGTGGCAAAGACTGCGCCACATACCTCTGCCTTGATCACGTCTCCTTTCTGGTCGAGAGGAGTAAGTTTGGCCTTTGATTCAACCAACCGCACGACGATGCCGCTCTCTGTCATCCAACGGAGATACAGCACTGCGCCGTAGGAAGCCTCACTTCCATCTGAAAACGTGACTCCCAATGGACGGCCAATGGCTCCTGGAGGAGTGAGGCTCCTTGGGAACCTGATCTGACCAAGCCTCACATACTCTTCAAAGAGTCTTATGGAGGCCTCCCGGAGTTTCGGTGGGAGTGGGTCATCCCAAGTGTCTTTGGTTGGACTTCCTTTATTTGCTTCTTGGTAAGATTCTCTTACAAGCATTACTCCTTTCTGCTTTGCAGGTGTGGCAAGACCAATGGGGTCATAAAATCCAGCGATCTGGCTCAGCAGTATCCGACGGGTTAGTGGATTTGGAGTGTTGCTTCTGACTTCTCCTTCGCGCAGATCGAGGCCCGTCCTCATCTTCCCTCTCTTTTTGGAGAAATTTATGGAGGTCATTACGCGAAGTTTGTCAGTCTCTGGCTCATAGCCGACTCCCAGTGCTTTGCTTTCCTCATCACGCATCTGGTTGGGTAGAACCAGAGTTTTTGGCACAGGCACAGTTGCTGGTGTGATGCTAGTGTCGGCTGTGACTTCAGACTTCCCACTGTGACCTGAGAAGACCCACGGTTTAAGGGAGAATCCTCCTGCCTTTAAGATATTCTCCACACCTTTGGTGATCTTCTCCAATGTCTGAAGGTCATTGTGGGATGTTAGTATATCGTCCACGTAGCTGTCTTCCACGAGCACCCGGCGCTCTTCGACCAGGCCTGCAAACTGGTGCAGATTGGCTGTTTCTCTCATGGCGATCTGCGCGATAGAACCAGCCGGTTTATCGCCAATGTTTACTCTGACAACAGCAAATACTTCAACCTCATCCTCTGGATTATCTCTCCAGAGAAATCGATGGAGATGTACTTCTCTGTCTTTTAGCCAGACTGAATTATACATTTTCCTCACGTCACCTAGGGCGGCGTACAGTCCAGATCTGAATCTCAAGAGCACTCCTCTTATCTGATTTAGGACATCTGGTCCCTTGTGCAGTAGATCATTCAAACTCACTCCCATGAATTCTTGACTACTGTTCCAAACGATCCTCACTGGAGTAGTGATTGAGTGAGGATTTGGGGCAACTAGATGGCTGATATACCACTTAGGTCCCTTCCAGTTGTTGATTTCCACATCTGTGAACTTGACAGCAGCTCCTCTTGAGATCATCTCATGGATTTGCTCTTTGTATGCAGCCTTCCATTCTGGCTCTTTCTCGAGGCGCCTTTCTGTGTTCAGAAAGGTTGCTTCCACTGCACGCCTGTTGTCTGGTAATGTTGAAGGATCTCCCCTCCAAGGGTAAGCTGCGTCCCAGTGGGGGAACTCACTGTGCTTGTCAGCTTGCATATAGGTAAGGCATTCCTTAATTTTTTCCATTTCTCGTTCCTCTCCGAGGGTCATTTCTTTGCCTCCAGGAGAACACCCACCGCACTTGCAGCCTCCACATTGAGGGTCACACGCTGCACCAACACTGTCCCACTTGAACCATTCGAGGACTTCTTTGTTGGTTGTTGCTGTGCTTCGGAGTATTGGTCCTTTCACTTGAGCTTCGCTGGGTCCTGCTGGATCCATGCGAAGTTCCTTGTACATGCTTGAAGCTGTTCTCATTGACCGAGCGAAGTGAGTTTCAGACCTGTGTACTTCCAGGTCAATCTCTTCAAAGAGGCCAGGATGGGTTCCTCCAATAGCCTTCCCCAACGGTCCATCCCAGAGGACGAGGTCTCCCACCTTCCTGATTGGTTGTGGGACCAGGCGGCCTTCTCTGTGGCTGATCAGTAGATCGATCTTGTCTGGGCGGACTAAGTCCTGAAGCGCTACATCAGGGAAGAACTTTTGCAGTTGGTGTGGTGTGACTGCTTGGTTCACCTTTGCAATATTTTCCAGGCCGTAACAGATAAGTTTCTGCTCCACCACTGTACCTTTCGGAGTCTTCACTCGAAGCCTCAGGGTGTATCTTTTGGTGTTGACTGTCTTCTCCATCTCTCCGACGCCTTGAACAATCAGCTTTATGTTCTCCCCTCTGAGCTTAAGACGTTCTGCAGCTTCGTTGGAAATGTAGTTGGTATCCGAAGCCAGGTCGATCAATGTACCAATTAGGTGGCCTGAGTTTGTTGTTGCTTCCAGTAGCATCATTATAACTGGATGCTCCTTCAGCTCACAGTCAGTGTTGGCACACACAGTTGTAGAGATCTTGTTTGAGAAAGCTTCTTTGAATTCTGCCTTGAGCTCAGGAGACAGTTTAGCAAAAAGCTCTTCTTGTTTCTCTGTTAATCCAAGTCCCCTTCTTTCTACCTTTGTGTTGCTCTGCTCGTCACTCTTACTGTCTTTCTTCTTGATCAGTGGCTTTGGACAGAGCAAGTAGTTGTGACCTGAGGGCCCCTCTTTCCGACAGTCGTCTCTTGAGCATAGATATTTTTGAGTGCAGCTCCCGTCTTCATCGTGGATGAGTAAGCACTTGAAACATGCTCCTGCTCTCTTTAGCTGAGCTTTCTTACTGATGAGGTTGAGCTTCTTGAAGACTTTGCAGGCAAACAATCTGCCTGCATGCTCGCTGTCTCCACATGCAATACATGAGTTTGGTCGAGAGCCTCCTTGAGTTTTTCCCAAGCTGGCTTTGGTGAAAGCTTTCTTTTCTTTCCTTCTGTCATTTGCCCTCTCTGGATTGTCAGCAGAGGTGGGCTGTAGCTGATCCAGCTCCTCAAGGATGTCCTCTTGCTTTTTCAGGTACTGCAGCAGACAATCAAAGTGGTTTTGTGGTGAAAACCCACTTCCAGGATCACTTTTATGGGTGAGCCACTTCTCCTTCAGGGACTCAGGAAGTTTACTTTCAATTGAATGCACAACCACTCGATTTTTTACAGCGTCTTCCTCACCCAAGACTTGGAGGTCACGTAGAGCTCTCTCCACGGCCTGAATCAGTTCGATCGTCTTTCTGGGGTGATTTCCCTTAACAGCTGGAAGTCCTTGCACCTCTTTTGAAATCAGCAGCACTATTTTTGGCTTGTTTCCATATTTGTTGTCTAGAAGCCTGAACACGTCATCGGAAGAGCCACAGCTGGATAACACAAGGTCCCTCTTAATCCTTTCATCTAGGCTGCTCAATAGATGGAACTTTTTCACATTGTCCAACCCATGAGGGTTTCCCAGCTGCTGTAGGTCCTCCCATTCAGCTTTCCAGCGGTAGTAATCTCTTATGTTACCAGAGAACATTGGTAGGCGTGCCCGCTCCAGACTAATCTGCGGCTTGAAGTTGTATGGGATTGGGTGTGGGCCAGAATCACCCTGCAGTGTGTTGAAGGCATTAGGGAGTACACCGTAGCTCAGACTGGGTGGCATGTGGGGCAGGCTCGGCTGGGGGCCGCTGACAGGGTTGTGAGAATCTAAAGGGGAACTCAGCTCAGGTTTAGGTTGAGCACTGACAGCAGCTTCTTTCTCACTGGCTTCGTCATGCTCTTTATCTTCACCTTGTTCTCCTGCACCATCTGAATTCTCACTCCGCTGGTCCCAGCCTTGGGGGCTGCCTTGCCATGTCCACTCATCCCACAGCTTCTCACGCCGTTTCTTCAGCCTTCTAGTACAGTCTTTGGTCTCCGTTACGTTGGCTCTGGGAATCAAATCCATCCACTTACTCAATCCGTTCTCGAGTTCGTAGACATCCCGCTCCAAGCTTCGATTCATTAGTTCACGCTGCCTTCCGGTCATCTGGCGATGGTCAGCTGCCTCGGCCTTGTCCATGGCTGACTCAGCCTCTTTCGTGAGGTTAGTGATTTCCTCCTCAGCAAACCTGGTCCAGAAGCTTTTTAAGACGACATGTTCAACCTCATCAAACTTACAGTCACACTCTGCTGTTTTCTCGTCGACGTTGTCTGCCTTTTTTGCAGCTTCTTCACTGTTCGCTTCTCTCAGGGCCATGGAGTAGTCAAATCCAGCATCTCTAACTCTGGAGTGGTCCACTTTAAGGTTCCTCCACTCACTTCTCATTTCACCTTCTCCCAGTGCATTAACTCTGGAAGTAATGTGGTTGGCTCTTTTGGTGAATGCAGTCTGAGCTGCTGAACGCTTCTGCTTCAGCCTTTCCAGCTCCTCCTCTTTTGTTGCCATCTTGGTACCTTTTGCCTTTGTTTGACTGAATAAACTTTATTCCAACTGGGTTTAAGTAGTCTTATTTTTCTGTAGACTCTCTCCTCTTTTTGGTTTCAATAGTTTATTTATCAGCCATTAAGTTAGCAGGTGGGCAGATGACTTTGTAGGTGGGCAATTTGCCGTTTACAGATGTTGAGCAGTCTTTACTTTGTTTCACCTTTTTCTTTAGAACCGAGCCACGGTTTATGACTGTTCGGATTTTTGTGGTTTGAGCCCTCCGAAAAGGCTTACCAGGAAGCACACCATTTACAACTCGTGTTTGTCATTTGTATTCTTTTTATTTAATCCAATGACCACAGGTCATAAACCTGAAATACAATAAAATAAAGCATTACAATGCAATCACCTGAATGTAACCAGTAATCAAGCAAAAGCTTGCAATATCAAACTAAATAAAGTCGGATTAAATCAATCAGAAACTACATTGCCCAGAATGCCTTGCGCTACTGGGCATGCGCAGTTTGAGCCTGGCACTCACGAGTCGCTTCCCATGTAAACAACATGCTCTTAAAGTAAATAGGAACTTAGATCACCAAAGTGCAGCATTTTAAAACAGATCGACACCAATGCTTCTCGCCGCCACCATTGCTGTAAGCCGCCGAGCAAGAGTAAGACGCCGAGCAACAGCAAATAACAAGTTTGAGCCGCTGCTAGCGCCGCTAGCGCCGCTAGCCGGATGCTAACGCCGCTAAACCCCACAACTCCCAGGTTTTTTACCCCACTGCAGGCTGCGACGCTCAAGCGATGATCAACACTGGCCCGGTGAGGCACACGTTAAGGCACATAAATAAGCATCAACAGTGCTTTAAATCAAAACAGTAGCTGCAACGTACCGACGGGCTGTGTGCTCCTGGTGCTGGCGGAGATGACCCTTTCAAAATAAGACCAACCCGAAGTCCGCCATATTGCCACACTTAAATAGAAAATATATTCAACCATATCCAAAGAACTTATTTTTTTCTTATTTCCCATTACTTACTTCAGATTACTTCTATCTTAATTCAAACAATTTAATGTAACAAAATTATCCAAACCCATTAATTAGTATTATTTATTTTATTTATTTTTTTTTCCCTTTTAGCCCAAAGTCTCAACAGTGGGAAAACAGAGCGTTTTCACGGGTACGGGAGGGGCTGCCTCTCTGAGCAGCACAACAAGGAAAGCTCAAACACACAGGCACAAAGGAAAAAAAACGCGTTGGGGTGTTTTCGCTGAGTACATAACTGTATAACAAGGTTAAAACATACAAAAAGTGAATTTTGCATGATACAGCCCCTTTAACTCCTTGAAGTACTAACAGTTGTTTTAACGACCTTGTTAATTTGTTGACTGAACTCCTGATGTCTCAAGTCTCTCAATCTTAAATTTATCTTAAATCAAGTGAGACGAGACATTTTCACTGAAAACAAGATGAATGAACTCGATAAGATTTAGAATTTGTGCAGTGCTGTTCAGCGGCGTTGAGGCATTTACAGCTGTACTCTCAGACATGGGAAGTGACGGCCGAGGACTGGAGGTCCGTCTCTATGCAGACGACGCTCGGCTTTATTTTCAGTCAGTAACTCACCTCACTCGGTGTGAGAGCATGATGTTTGCTTGGCAAGTGATTGGCAGACATGTGAAAAGGATCAGCGTCTGCATACAAACACATCTGCTCATATATAGAGTGTGTGATCATAGAGACAAACACACTAATGTAAGAAGCAAAGACATCAAAGGAGGCCGTGGACGGAGACGCTCCAGCAGCTGATCCTCTGATAATCTGTCTCATGGTGACTCCTGACGTCTGACAAACCGGCGGCGCCGTCGCGGCGTTAATGACTTTAATGCCTGTGATCCAGAGCGACCGCGGCGCGTCGATCCAGGCTGTCAAGGCGCCGCTCGTTTCAGAGGTTCACAGCGTGAACGCAGGAGGTACGAGGAGACGTCCTCCCCGGCGGGAGACGGCGGAAGCGATGTAACGTGGAGAAACGATGCGACTGTCTTGTCGTCCATCGCTCGTGTTCGATTCCCACTGGTTAATTAATGGCGACGAGAGTCCACAGCCAGACGCAGGCGGACCCTGGAGGAGTTTAGAAAGAGTGCACACAGAGGAAAATGGATCAATCAGAGGAGCAGCATGAGCTGCTGCTCGGAGAAACAGCAGAGCAGTCCAGCAGGAAGGAGAATATCCCAGCAGCTCGTTCTGCAAACAGGAAAACCTCGTTTCCAGCAGAGACACCTTTTAGTGCTAAATCATTACTTTTTTTACTGTAAGACCAACTTAATATTAGCCTTTTTATTTTTACAGTGTCACAATTTACATTACTATTTAACATCGTGAAAAGCTCTAAAAGAAAATGCTCTTATTTTGGAATGGGAGCTTTTAATCTGAAAAGCAGGTTCTAGGATTCAGCTGGTTTCAATGAAACATTTGTTCAGAGAAAACAGTTTTATTAACTTAACAATGTTGTTTTAAAGTGAAAGGTAAAAGTACTGATGATACTGAGTAGCCATACCAGTACTGACTGTCATTAATCCTGATTCATAGCAGATACACTGATGGACTCCTCTGTCACGTCATGTCTTGTTTCTGGCAGTGAGCTCGATGTTTGCTAACGTACCCTGAACAGCGTGGCGTCTGGAGCGCTCACTCTGTGATTTTTTTATCTTTCTTCCTCTTGCTGAAGCCTTTTGAATTAGCAACAGAAACACTGTTGCCTTGCTCAAAGGAACTCCAAACGCTCTCCGGAGTAGAGCTCATGCTGGGAGTCGATGCTGGGCTGGGTATCGGTGCGTCTCTGTTCAGAACGCTGCCGTTTGGAGACATAAACCAGTCCAGTTCGGGTGGAGCTTGTGGGGATCGGGGGGTTGAGTCGTCTTCTCATGTGTGTCGCTCAAAGCTGTTCTGCTGTGTAGAAATAAAAACTTTGTCGGTCGCTGAACCCTGGATTCAGGGTTGAAGCTTCGCTCACTTTACCTCAAGATGTGGGAGACTTTTCTTTTAGTAGTTTTAAATAAAGACTCTCTTTTAATGTAAACAGTGAAGATTAGTAGTTTTGTGACATGAATGAGTTAAAATGTTAGATAATTCATTCAGCCATGTTTTGAACCCAGTTGGTTCCCATGTTTTCAGGGGTTTTATAACATTTGGCAGATATATTTATATATAAAGGCGCCCGGCCTGCGCATGGCGTCTCTCTGCTGTGATGCAGAGACACATGATTTGCTCACGGCCGGTTCTCCTCTCGACCTCGCCGCCGCTGTGGCGCCACCGGGAGAGCGGCGGTGCTCCGGCGGCGTCGGCGGCCCGCCGGACGTATCGGACCGCCGGATCGCCTCGCCGAGGCCGCCGGGCTTTCATTTCCCTCCGCTGGGCTCCGGTGATTTTATCAGAGCAGAGCCTCTGCTGCTGCCCTGAGATCTGACAAAGGCTGCTCTCAGTCTTATCTGTGCTACTTATGCAACGCCGACACGGAAAAAAATAGACCATGAAGGCTGCGAGTCCTAAATAAATACTAGAGGGTTATTCAGAGGAAGAGGACCGAGCAGGAAGTGGTTTCACTCTCATTCTCACAGAATGAAAGGAAGAAAAACCGAGTGAACATAAAAATAATCCTGCATTATTCGAACAATCTGAAGCTCATGTGTTACCAGTTACTTTCCTCTAAACTCCTGTTTACCAGCAGGAATGTTTCTGAATGAACTCCTGACACTAGCAACATTAGCGGTAGCCTGCTAACTGCTAACAGCTAGCTAACGTGGTTTCACGTCTGAGGTGATGAACCGACGCACCGGAGGACAGACTGGCAGAAGGAAAACTGACCAGGGATCAGCTGGTCTCACAGTGAGTCGGTCTGGAGGACGGCTGACCGGCGCCGCCTCTCCTGACGACGGCGCTCAGCTTGTTGAAAAACTCAGCGTCACGTCTTCCGGCCACATCCGGAGTTTGAGCCTCCGTGCTGAACGTCCCGGCTCAACGCCGCCCCGTCAGTCTGCACCAGCTGGCGCCGCATTCTAATTTGGCAGCAGCGACGGCGCTGAATTATTTGTGATGGCTGACGGCCGCCTCCCCGGGCCGGGCGGGAGCGGCGCGAGCCAGAAGCGGCGCCGGCCGCCTCCCCTGCGCGTCGTGTTTACGTTCCCGGAGTGAAACGGGCCTGAGCGATCCGCCGAATCCAGGCAGACGCTCGCGCTTCCCTTCAAACTCACCGGCTCGCTGTTTAGGAGAGACAAACAGATCGGAGCGGGGAGCTAGCGCGCCTCGCGCTAGCAGTCGCTTTGATCTGCTGGCAAATGAAGGGCTGATATGGAGACGCATTAACAAGCCGAGCGCCGCCGTGTTTACCGAACGTCTGCTCCAAACATCCAACAACCAGACGGCGGATGAAGCCCGGTCCTCGGTCTCACTTCCTGTTGACGGGAATGTGACAGATTTAAAGACGTTTGGACTCTTTCGTGTGGTGTTCTCTAATTACATCAGAAAGAGGCTGGTGTCCAATTACATGCCCGTGCTGTTGATAATGTGTTGTTCCGTGTGCAGGTGTGTGGTTTTATCATAGAAACAACCAGCAGCTCCCTCTAGAGGCCCGACAGGAAACATCCAGTTTTCATGAACTTTTCTGAAATGAAACGGACAAAAAACGGAAAAGCAAATAAAGAGGAGAAAGTGCTGCTAGCTGGCTAACAGCTCAGCTCCAGGTTTTAGTGAGCGTGGCCCGTGCAGGTCTTCAGCACGCTGTGGATTAAAGGTAATCAATACCGTGGAAAGACTCCCGGTTCAGGTCTGTCCGTTCAGGAAGTCGTCCGTCTGTCAGACGAACAGAGGAACTCAGATCTGCTGGAATGAGATCAATAATCCTAATGAGCCTCCTCTGCTCTGACTGGCCCGCAGGACTCCTGCTTCTCTTTACTTACACATCAAAACAGTCTTTAACGGCGACAAGGGGCTGAAAGAAGGAGAACTGGACCCAGACAGGAGTCCAGAAACGGTCCGCTGTCTCCGTCTGTCTGGTGTCCGCCTCCGTTCTCCCAGTAATCCGTGCAGAAACAGGCTGTTCCCGGAAAACCGTCTGATCTCCGTCAGTCCGTCACGACGGCGGAGCGCCGCCGCCGCCGCCGTGACGGGACTCGACAAAACAACACGTCCAGGATCGCCAGACCGGCTTCAGGTGTCGCTTTCAGCAGGCCAGATGGAGCCGGATCAAACCGTGCAAAACAAACATCACCTTTAGACGCAGTTTAGTTTAGTTTAGTTTTTTACATTTTTAGCTGTTGTGGCCATTTTTAAAAGAGTTTTTCTTCATCGATTTTCAAGCTTTCGTCATTTTATTGGCGACTTTACTTTCTTTAGTAGCTCAGATGTTCGTTTTTAATGGTTACAGCAGCTTCAACGCTTTGTCATTTTTCTTTATTTTTCATCCTTTTATTCCTTTGATTTCTATCTCTTTTTCTTTTTCCCATTTCACTCTGTGTTTTTCTCTTTTTCTTTATTCTCTTTTTTCTTTATTTTTCTTCTGTTTCTTTTGAGTTCTGTTTCTTTTTTCCTTTTCTTTTGTCTCATTCTGTTGATCTGGAGAAGAGCTGCTGTGGATTACTGTTGAATGTGCACGTGTTGTTGTGGTTAGCGTTAGCATCTGGGCCTTCCTGTACAGAGTTTGGTTGTTCTCGGTTATTTTCCAGATCTAAATATAAAGTTCCGAGGCCAGTCGGCTCATGTTGGAAATGGCCCTGGAGTGTGAGAGGGAGTTGTTGGATGAGATTCCTGTTAAATATTCTTTTATCAGTGATTTCATTGTTTTCCTGATCGTGTCTTCTTTCATGGCGTACCGTCAGAATTAAAACACAGACGCTGCGTTTAGTGTTGTCTTGGTCCGCGGTGATGAACAGCCTGAGTGAATCCAGCCTCCTCCGGGCAGGATGAAGTGAGCAGAGCTGAAACAGCTCACTGGAACAATGCAGATGGAAGGAAATTCAGAAAGAATCAAGCAGGAGATGAAAGCTAATCTGAAGAAATGCCCTCGTATCTCTCTGTTGAATGTGTCAACGCAACAATATGTAGTGAAATAAAAGAAATATCGAGATGGCTTAAATACTGAGGAGTCAATCAGCTTCTCTCTCCCTTTGTTGTACAACCAGTGTGTGTGTGTGTGTGTGTGTGTGTGTGTGTGTGTGTGTGTGTGTGTGTGTGTGTGTGTGTGCGCGTGAGAGAGAGAAGATAAATTCATCGTATATTGATTTCTATGAAGGATTCTTTTAGATGGCTTTCATATAATTCAACACATTATTTCATTTTCATTTGAAGAAAAATCAAGTTGCAGAGATTTTGTAAGACGACGTCAATATGTAGCCACGTTTTTCAACATGAGAGAAAATGTTTGTTTATTTTAAAACGTGGATGTTTTCAGATAATGAAGTCAAAATGACATTCGGGGAGTTAAACTCGTCTCACATGACTTCAGACAACAGGGACGTTTGTTTTTGTGATATTTGAAGAAGCGTGAAGTGAAGTGGCAGCAACAGAAACTCAAACCTGACATGTTTAGAACAGTGTGGACAGAATAATTTCAGATTCTGTTTGCATCAGGACAACCTCAGCTCCCTCTGGGAGAACGTCACACTGGACACACACTCGAGGCGAGCTTTATTTTGAAGAGTCACACACATCCTGCACAATTTGACTCATGTACCTGAATGGAGTCATGCTTGGTTTCTGCCAGGATCAGAGTCATTACAGCACCGTCCATCAGTCCTTCAAAATAAAAGCACAGAACTGGCAGAAAACTGCCGGGATTCAGGTGAAAGTATGAAAATCTGGAGGATCAGCTGATTCTGATCCAACAAACCCTGATCGAATGGTTACAGAGAGGGAAGAAGAGACGAGGAACGACAGGACAGACTGCACTCACACACTCACACTGTGTGTGTGTGTGTGTGTGTGTGTGTGTGTGTGTGTGTGTGTGTGTGTGTGTGTGTGTGAGGTGCCTGAGGAACGGTTGATGGATTTGCTGCTTGACTGCTCACACAGATTGGTGCCTGCTGTGATGGCAGCCTTGAACTGAAATTATGTGCGCGTGCGCACACACACACACACACACACACACACACACACACACTATAACTGCATGCAGACACGCTGGCGTGTGTACTTATGTTGTGACAAGCTCCCGTGTGTGTGTGTGTGTGTGTGTGTGTGTGTGTGTGTGTGTGTGTGTGTGTGTGTGTGTATGTGGCCTCCAGGAGGCCATTTAAAAGCTCTGCAGAAGGCTGGACGAGCACACGGCCAGCAGGAGCATCAGAGAGAACAAGACTATTGAACAGGATGAAAAACACTGTTTACACCCTCATCATCTTCATCATCATCCTTATCTTCATCATTATCTTCATCATCATCTTCATAATTATCTTCATCATCATCATCTCTATCGTCGTATTCATCTTCATCATTTTCATCATCATCAGCATCATCTTTACCATTATCTTCATCATTATCTTTATCGTCATCTTCATCAATATTTTCATCACCTTCTTCATCATCCTCATCATCATCATTATTTTCATCAATATCTTCATCATCATCATCATCATCATCATCATCATCTGGTGACCATCTTCCCTGGTCCTTGCTCTTCTGTAGGAACTGATCATCGGGATGTGAATCCAGGAAGTGGCGTGTTTCTTCAGCGGAGGCTGTTTGACGTCATGCTGCTAATTGCAGCAGTAGGAGGAGATTATGAATTACTGTAGCTGTGTTTTGCTAACAGGGAATAAAAATCCCCTCAATCCCAAACACGCAGCGACAATCATGACAAACACGAGCGCTGAGGAAGGGAGTAAACACCCAGCTAGCATAAATTAGCATCAGATTAGAGAGGACGGCGAAGCGAGTGCTGAACGACCGTCATGAATATACGGTGATGAGATTCCAGCAGAAAGCCCTAAATGACCCCGACACGGAGGTGTCTCATCAGGCTGTAGACCTCCAACACCGTGAGGAGAGTCGGAGGAGACGACAGAACCCAGGACTGGGTCCAGTCCTCACTGGTCTCTGTACTGCCTGTAAAGCCATGGATGATCCTGTGGGGACTTGTGGACCCAGACTCCTGGTTTTCTGGGGACCAGAGCAGCTCTCAGGATTCCTCACCTTGGTGCTCGCTGACTTTGTTCCACTTTAAATCCTGCCTTCTGGCTCCAGCAGCTGCAGATGGACCATGATAGCCAGGATCTTTAGAAGTGAATAAAACCTTCAGAAACCATTCAGCCAGCCTCATAAAACCCGAGCGCTGTCTCGGTGCCTGACTCTGAATGTGAAGACTTCCATTAGCGGGAAGAGAAAGATTCCTGCTGAAGTGCAGAAATGTGGAGATCCGTGAAAAGACGTAAGTGGCTCTAAACGGAAAGTCTGAGGTTGGTCTCACTCTCTATCCGTTCATTTTAGCTGAAATATTGCAGAGCTATGACGACCTTTTCACTTACATTGAGACTGTTTCAGCCTCCAGAATGAACTCTGGTGAAATGCTATGTGTGGAATCCTTTCTGTATCGTCACGCTGCTGAGTCGCCGTGCGTCCGTTCTGTTGATATTCTATAGCTTATTATGAGCAAGAGGCAAAGTGGCCTCCCGGGTCGTGTGCTCAGTTTGCCGTCGTGTCTTCACCTGGAGTTTTCATCAAGGATTTATCAGAAAAGGGAATCGTGGGTTGAGTTACAGCACAGGAGAGCTGCTGCATACCAAGTCCTCCAGTCTGTAGACACTGGGTTATTTTTTAGAAAAGATCAGAAGTAAATTTCTCACCCTGTAGTGTTCATGGTCGAAAGGCAGCCAGACATCTGGCCTCTGAGACGGGCAGTCCGAACCATACTTCTGGTGCTCTGAAAAGGAGGAAAAACAGAAGTAACAACAGTTACATGGTCAGATTGATTGATTGTTTGACAAAGTGACGAGTGACTGACTGAACCAGATGGGTGAGAGCGAGCAGCCTCAGTGGGGAACGTCTCCTGGTGTCATCTATACGATGGTACCTGATGGGCGGGACCTGCAGTGGCTGCTGGACATGATGCTGTCCAACTCCACGTCGGTGTGAATCCAGCTTCACGTCGGTGTGAATCCAGCTTCACGTCGGTGTGAATCCAGCTTCACGTCGGTGTGGATCCAGCTTCACGTCGGTGTGGATCCAGCTTCACGTCGGTGTGGATCCAGCTTCACGTCGGTGTGGATCCAGCTTCACGTCGGTGTGGATCCATCTTCACGTCGGTGTGGATCCAGCTTCACTTCTCTTGGCTCCCTGGGGCCCGGGTCCCGTGGCCACCGGCGGTCCTGGTCAGGGCTTTCCTCTGCCCCCTTCTGGACCAGTGCTTGAACATCTTCCTTGGGGGGCTGGGATCTGGGCCCTGAGAGCCTCTCTGGCCTGCTTCTGTCATCTTGTCAGAGGTCAAAGGTCATATTTGCATGATCACTGTTACGTTTGCATGATCACGCTGAACTTTAATCACTCTTCATATTTTGCTTGTGGACTCAGTCCCCTTGTTGTCTTGTGGGCTGTTAGACTAATGGCTATCTGGATTAAGTCTCTCCTGATTCCCTGCTTTGTAATTTGACACCTGGATCCTCAGTTTCACGTCCCAGATAACTACCAGCTGGAGCCTTCCAGCAGCGAGACCTCCATTTTGCTGGTTCCATGTTGGACAGGACAGGTTAAGACTTCAGAGCTCTCATTTTCTCAGCTTGCAAGGAAATGATCATTTTAATGAGTGAACTGATCAATCAGCCCTTCTTCAAACATTCGTCACGTTGAAGACTGTGTGTGTGTCTCGCTGTCTAAACAGCCACTTCCTCATTGGTCCCTGGCTTGAGGCACTTGCAGACGTCACCAGCAGAACCTTTGTCTAGACTTGGTTGGATTTTGGGCTTCTCCTTCTTTTTGGAGTGCCAGTACTTGTTTTGAATTCAGATAAACAGACTCTCTGAGCGCTCATGTCGCTATTTTTGGTAAAATATCTGGATCCCTGAAGCTGTGTGTGAAATGATTTATCCGTTTCCAGTACTTACTTTACCAAATCTGCTTTAAATGTGCCAGAGGTGAGTCTTCTGCTGCTCTCTTTGGGTAGAATCTTCTAACTGAAAGGCGTCCTGCCTGTGAAGCACATTGGGATGCTTCTACCAGAAAGATAAAACTAAAGCAGAACATCGTCTGCATAAAGTCTGACCGTGGACTCCGTGCTGAGCGGGCTGCTTGTGGTTTCTCCAAAAACATGTCATTTATAGATCAAGCATGAGACCTGAGTCAGTGTGGATGTTGCTCTGCAGTCTTGGCCGGGGGGTGGGGGGGGGGGGGGGGGGGGGGGGTGGGGGGGGTGACTCTGGTTCACAGTGACAGTGTGGGTGGGTTTGTTTCCGTGGCGTCTGTGGAAATGGCCTCCATGAAGTATGACGTGTTGTTTCTCTCCAGCGGCGCGTCGGGCAGCAGCAGTGAGTCAGAGAGCAGCTCCGAGTCCGACACCGACGAGTCCGAGAGCAGCTCCAGTGACAGCGAGTACAACAAGGCGTCCCGCACCAACACTCCCGAGGTGAACCCACAGCCGTCTGCATGGCGAACACAGGAGCATCCACCAGAACCGAGCCGTTAGCGTTCAGACGCGCTCACTTCACAGTCAAACAGTACTCCGCTTTCAGAAATGGTTCATATTTGTTTGCGTTTGGTGAGAAGACAGATGTTCTTTCACTGCCTCGTTCTAATCTGCAGCGTTCAGAGCGAGTCGGACCGTCTCCACCTTAAACTGAATCCTCCCACAATTCTGCAGAACGCCGTAAAACTCCGACTGCAGAAGAGCGAATTATATCGTTATTTATCGCATTATTTTAATGGCCGCCTGGTTTTATGGGCCGAGCAGGCGAACAGAGAGTCACATGAGCAGATACGTCTCAATAACACAGAACGTCTTTTTAAATGTCCCAGGAAGACGTTCCGCCGTCCCCCTGAGAGCCTCCAGTTTACAGATTCTCAAATGTTTACGACCCAATTAAAATCTGTCACGACGTTACAGTCCAGGAATATTTACCGCGTTGTTTTCCCTCCCGGTGTAGCCGGAGCCGCCGTCCTCCAACAAGTGGCAGCTGGACAGCTGGCTGAATAAAGTCCAGGCCCAAAGCAAGCCCCTGGTGCCCCCGCAGCCGGACCACCACGGCTCAGGTGAGTGGACCCGGACCGGGCCGGCGCCGCCCGGCGGAGCGTGTCCAGCACTGACCCCCCCTCCCTCGCCGCCCAGGCTCCCTCGGCCGCGGTCCGGGGACCTTCTCCCCCGGCGATGGAGCTCCGGGAGCGCCGGCGGCCGCCAAGACCAAGGCCGCAGCGTCCAGCGGCGCTCCGGTTCCAGCCGCAGCCGCCGCCGAGCACAAGGACACGCGGGCAGCCTTCTGGTGAGCGCGGCACTCCGCCAGAGCCGCCCTTCTGATGACATCTGCTGAATGAATGAATGAACGGCGCAGTGACAGATGGATAAACAAACTGTGGGCCGCGGCCGACCGCAGGAAAAAAGATCAGTCTTTCTCTCTGTTTTTTCTGTTTCCTGCTGCCGCCAGCTCGGGCAGAGACAAGGCCAAGGCCAAGCTGAGCCAGAAGGCATCCGGGGAGGGCCAGAGGTCCAAGATGAGGCTGTCACCCGGCCTGTTGTCAGGACCAGAGGTCACGACCCCCAGGAGGAACACCACCGGGAAGAAGCAGCCCAAACGCACCGAACGGTCCAGCAGCGCCGAGGACAATCAGAGCCAGACATGGAGCCGAGGGACCCAGCACAGGTGAGGACAGGAGGACAGGGGGACAGGAGGAGGACAGGAGGACAGGG
Source organism: Salarias fasciatus (assembly GCF_902148845.1). Classification (NCBI taxonomy): domain Eukaryota; kingdom Metazoa; phylum Chordata; class Actinopteri; order Blenniiformes; family Blenniidae; genus Salarias; species Salarias fasciatus. The sequence goes on along the minus strand of NC_043746.1, from coordinate 3,510,741 downwards.
GGAGGACAGGGGGAGGACAGGAGGCATCAAGAGTCTTTAAAGCTTTCACATCATATCTGGCTGATACACATTCCACTGTTTACTTTATTTCTACACCATCTTCTAAATGACTCTGATCTTTTAGCTGAAATAAATTTAAAAAGCTTAAATGCTGAACAGGTTTGGTTAAAACAGGAAAGTGTAAGAAGGAAAATAAGGAAAAGGAGGAAGTAATGCTTAGAAAGTAAAAAAAGAGCAGCTGTGTCGTGTTGCGATCATGTTAAAGTCTCAGTCCAGATTCTGTGTGAAGTATCGGCGTTGGTAGCAGTCATTTTTTTAATGGATGAAAACGTCACGTAAAACTGGTCCAATGTGAACTGCCGATATTTATTTCCGTCTGGTGACAGTAACCGTGTGGTTCAGGGCTGGTTTAGTTTGGGGATTGTGCAAAAACAAGTCATGGTTCAGATATTGATCATTTAGCCTGTTTCACAGACTTGAGTTGAAATCGACTGGAGTTAGCAATTTCATTTGTTTTGTGATGTAAATTAAAAACTCTGCAATTCATTATAATCCCATTAGTTTTATACTTCGCATTAGAAGTGTTGGAAGCTGAAGAAATAATTATTTTTTCATTTTCAGTGTTTACATGGTTTTCAGTGTAAAATATCACAGAAGCTTGTTTTGGTGCTGATGTTGATGTTGGTATAAATACCAGGACCGGTCAAACTGTTGGCATCGGTGCGTCTCCAGGTGAAAGAATCAGGTCTTCCAGGACCAGACGGGGCTCCGCTGGTTTGTCGTCACTGTGGAAAAATGCTTCCAGTGCACAGCCTCCTGCGGAGCCGGGCGCTCAGCTTGACGCTGGGCTAATTAGGAGGAGGCTGAGAGTTGTTCGTCTTCTCCCCTCAGTCACTCCTTCCTCTCCCTTCTTTCCATTTCAGACTTCCCAAACAACTTCGGCAGAGCGCATGCTGCTTTCAATTATTTCATGCTGTCTTGTGTTTTTTTTTTATTTGAACACACATCGGCCCCCCGGAGCGAGCCCGGGAAAAACATTACCTTCCTCCAGAGCGCCGCCGTGTGTGCCTTGCTCGAAGTGCGAGTCTGAGTCGTGTGAATCTGCTTCCTCCCGCCAGCCCCGCCGCCAGGGACAAGGACCTGCCGCCGCCGCCCTCCCTGGAGCACCAGAACCCCCTGAGGCCGCGGAGCAAGCCCCCCAGCGGGAAGACGGCCCCCAGGAAGGAGCCCCGCGGGGCCGCCGGCCCCAACGCCGCCGCTCCGGCGGCAGCGGCGCTGCAGCAGCAGGCCGCCGCGCCGCCCGCAGCAGCTGGCGCCGCCAACCAGGTGTGTGTGTGTGTGTGTGTGTGTGTGTGGGCGTTGAACTGGTTTCCAGATGCTTGAGACCGACCTGCAGTGCACCCCAGCTGTCAAAACACACACACACACACACACACACTCGCTCTGTAACCATCCCTCCCTCCCTCGCCGCCGTGGCTCAGCGTCCAGTGACTCATCCAGAACAAAGCCGGGAAGAACCCAGTGAAAAACACTTCGCTTCGGTCCTGAGACGTCGGCTGTGAATTCACCTTTTGACCCCAGTTCAGCCTGACCGCCACAGCTCCCACCTCTGGAACCGCTTCAACAGAACCAGGATGTTGAAGCACTCCGTTTATTCAAAATATAAAAGATTTAAAATGATTTACAAAAGCAAGTGTTTGGTTTTCACCACAGGACACAGCCGCACCGTGCATGGATGCTCTGCAAACTCAAAGTGGCACCAATTCAAAGAGAGGAAAGGTTCAATTATTAGTGATTAATTCAGGAAAACTCTGTGATTAACTGGTGGAAAAAAGATCAAGAGAAACACCATGATAAATACAAGAACATCATCTGCGTAAGTGTTTAGTTGAAACAATTTGCGATCAATACATTCATTTATCAATATTGTTGTGTTTCGATTTATTGATCAGTTGTTTCTGAATAGATAACAGCCTTCAGGAGAGAAACAGTAGAAATATTAATTAGAATATTTTTTTTCTCTATATAGGAAGCATAAACTCCTCATTAAATCTTGTTATTCAGGTTGGTAAAACAAAGCTTGTTGATGCTTTAATAATAAGAAAATAAGTGAGAAATGGTTCTTCTCCAGTGGAGTTTAAACATGAGGCAGAATAAAAGAAATCCCTTCACAGTTTTCCCTGTTTGGATTTCCGCTGGTCTTCGTTCCTTCGTCCTTATCTTCTCTCGCTCCCAAAACAAATTTCCTCTCCGCTCTTCTGTCGCCAGTCGGAGGAAATTTGCTCTCTGGAATTCGGGCAAATTAACACGCAGCGCATTAGCGGGCGGCTGCCAGCCCGGCCGAAACCCAGAAAAACGCCGATAAATAGCTGAACGGCAGCTTGTCGGTCGCCGTCCGGAGCGGCAGGAAGTGACCCGGCGTGACGCGTCCGACCCGACATCGCCCCCCCGCCTCCCTGTGAGCAGCAGTGCCTTGGTGTGGAGGTGGTGTCACTCCACACGCCGTTTGGAGGAGCAGCCACTCGAGCTGGAAACTAAATGTTTCCGCTCAAGGATGCAACCTCACCGAAATTACCTGAAATCAAGACGAGCCCGAACATCTGCAGCCGCCGCCGCGAGCGCCGCCACGCCGCCACGCCGTTTGATCCTCTGCCAGCTTCAGCAGCTGGCAGCGGCGCTAATGTCAGCGCCAAGGAGAGCTGAACTTTCCAGAAAGCCTTCCCAGGCAGAGTGAGGAAGCGGGGACAGCTTTTTCCCTTTTCCCTGCTCGGTTTTATTCCCCTGAGTTCCACAGAAACACGAGTGTAAGGAGAAGGCATTCTGCAGATGGGATGGAAGGAGTCCAGGGGTTTGGGGGGGTTGTTAAATACCGGGAACAGTCGTGGCGTTTTCCGCCTCTGGTTGTTGACGCTGAGCAGACCTGCCGCCGCCGCCGCTCTTCCCTACTCTGAGTTTAAACTGAGGATGATCTGAACACGTGCAGTTTGGAGGCTTGAGCCAGCAGAGCTCCACGTTCTGGAAGTCCGTTTTCTAAGAGCGATCCGAAGAATCAAACCCGGTCAGATGGTCGTGTTAATGACCATCGACGGCACGTCGGCCATTTTTCATGGGAGAGCATGAAGATGGATGAATGTGCGTCGGGACTTCTCGTGTCCGATACGTTCCTGCCTCTCTGTAATGAAGGGAATCCGGTCGGCTGACTGGGGAATTGGAGAATTGATCGTTTTGTTTTGGAAGCGCGGCCGATAAGGTGGAAGCCACGGGCCTGCTGGGAGATTAGATCTCAGCCGGTTTGTGAAAACCTGCGATTCCTCCTCTGAACAGAACCTCGGTGATTTCCATCACGCCGTGAAGGGAAGACGATGAATAAATGGACGGAGGGACGGATCAGTGAGGACCAAGATACTGGTCCTCTGTGGAGACGGAGGTCAACGTTTACATGATTGAACCAAATCACAACCGTTTCATAGCAAAAACAACCACAGTATGAAGCAGTGGAACCCAGCTGTGTTTGTAGAGCTGTATTTAGACCCAGTTCAGCGAAACGCTCGCTGGTATAAATTCATTAAATCAGGCCATAAACTGGACTTTGGCTGAGCTCCACAGGGTTGGATTGGTTTTAGAGGTAAAATGGCAGTCAGTAGAGAAACCTGACCTGACAGATCACTCTCAACCTTTTTCACACCGCCGCTGTCGATGAGCGTGTAAATTCAGTCGGCGCTCATTCACAGGACGATTAGACGCGTTTTTGAAAATTCTGTTAAAATGGTGCACCAGTGTCTCGGGAAGCCTTCAGTCTGCATGTGAGGAAGAGGCTGCCTGTGAATATCACTGACATTCAGAATTAGTCCGTCAAACATGTTTCATTTCACTTCACAGATTAACAGAACAAGCTGGCAACTGGCGCCGCCTGGTTTGCATGATATTATCGCTGTATACGCTTTGCCTTCGATTAGCATGTTTGTCTTTGGCAGCAGTTTCAGAGGGCATTAACAGATGAGGTGTGGCTTAGAGCATCTCACAGAGGAAACGGCTTCTTCTTATTCCGATAGACGTTTGGAAATATGTCTTCTGACGCCGTTTTCCACCGCGCTCTTCGTTAACGTTGATCTGATGTCTGGTGTCGTATTTTGAATGTTTTTCCAGGACAAGAGGAAACACAGGGGCCCCAGCACCAGAATCACGCCCAAGTCCCGGGAGTTCATCGAGACGGACTCGTCCTCGTCCTCGTCCGAGTGTCCGTCCGACACGGAGGAGGCGGTGAAGGTCCCCGCGCTGCCGCCTCAGGCGCCGCGCGCCGCCATCAACACGCACACTCTGTCCAACGCGCACGTGCACACGCCTCTCCTCCCGTGCCTCGGCGCGGCCGGGGGCGCCGGGGGTCTGGGGACGTTCGGAGGGAAGGGACTCCGAGTCAAAGACGGCGGCGGCGGCGGCTTGTCCGCTAACGGCGGCGGCGGTGGCAGTAACGGCGGCGCCCTTATCGGCTGTAACTCTCTGAGCATCGGCAACGTCAGCGGTCCATTTGGGACTTCCGTTCCGGATCCTGGGGGGTTGGGGGGGCAGACCAAGGACCTGGAGGCCATGTCCCCACCGTCCAGCATGGGACACGACGTGCCCGTGTCCCCGCTCAGAGATTACCACGAGCTCCAGAGTCTGTGGGTGAAAATCGACCTGAGTCTGCTGAACAGGGTGCCGGGGCAGGGCGCAGGGGACAGACCCAGGACCGGGACTTCAGAGCGAGACGGAGGCGACGGGAGAGACAGGGACAGACTGGAGGACAGGATGGCAGTGGCGGACAGAGACAGACAGAAGCAGGAGGAGAGAGAGTGGCCCGGGCTGAGAGAGAGACAGAAGCTGGCGAAAGGAGAGAGACAGGAAGAGGACAGCGAGCGGCTGGCACAGGACAGAGACAGACAGGGGGACAGGGACAGACTGTCAGACAGAGACAGGGTGACGGACCGAGAGGACAGGGACAGGTTCGGGGTCGTGGAGAGGGAGAGGACGGCGGCGAGGGACCGGGAGAAGATGTGCCCGGGTCTGGGGGTCCTGGACACCCCCCCTGTCCCGGAGCAGAGCAATCCCAGGCTGGCCGGGAGGACGGACAGAGGAGACGCCGCAGGGAAGCACAGGAGACAGGCGGCGAACGCAGGGACGCCGACAGAGAAACACACCAGCAAGAGCAAGAGGAGACACAAGGTGGGGGACGCTTTCACTCTCCAGAGCTCCTCCTCTGTGACCTCTGACCTTCCTGTCTGTCCTGCTCGTCCCCCAGTCCGACCACGGAGAGTCCTCACTCAGCGGCAGCAAGAAGCTGCGACTGGACAAGGACTGCCTGCTGCTGCCGCCCTGCATCTCGCCCATCCACACCCACAAGAGCAGCTCGGCAGAGTAAGCAGCCGTCCACACACCCAGCCGTTCATCCTTCAGCCTTCACTCAGCACTTCATCAGTGATCCAGTCCGGTTATTCTGGACTTCATTCATTCATTCATTTCCCCTTCGGTTTGTGGTTTCAAAGCATTTTGAATGCCGGTGCTGTGAGGCTCAGCGGAAGCCGCTGGAGCTCGGGTTCATTCCGGGGTGACCGGGTTAGTGTCCTGCCGAAAGGGAACGTCGTTACATGAACAGAAATAAAGACCCGACGTTCAACCTTGGGTGATGAAGTGAATTAAAAACAACGGACTCAGATATCGTAAAAGATACACAGAAATAACTCGGTAACAGAGCAGATTTGAATCTAAAGTGAATAGATAAGATCAGCAGCGGTCTCACATTCTCTAAGCTTCTGCCTTTCAAAAAAAAGAAAAACTCTCAGATCAAACACCGTTTCCCGGTGACACGTGTCTCATTTCCAGATCTACTGCGCAGCTTCTTTGCTTTGTTTCTGACATATCTAAAGATCCAGAGATTAAATCAGGTCACAGACGTCTCACACGCTGTTAGTGCTTCTTTCATACCGACAGCTGAAGCTGGGAAGTGAGGAGCTTCATTCTTATTTGGTATGAATGAAAAAGTTCTTCTATTTCCAGAAAAGAATCTGCAATTACGCCCTGTAAACTGAACGATGCTGAGCAAGGCCTCGCTGTGCTGAAGGTCGTCTCTCCTCGCCATGAGCAGACACAATCACACAAGTCCCCTGGAGTATTTTTAGGAAGTCCTGACATTGTTGATGCTCTCCTGACACCAGCAGACAGTCGACTTCAGTTCACACTGAGACGCCGGAGCGACAAACCGTGAATTCCAGCTTTCGCCGTGAATTATTAAAACCGCCTAAGCCGGCTGTCGCTATAAATAAGTCTCACTGTGACAGCGACAGAGGAAATATTTTCCTGCGTCTCGGCGCCATCAAAGAGCAGCAGCAGCAGCGAGAGGTGGAGGCTGGAGGAGGGAGCGACCCGGAGCTGAACCGGCGGCGCCGCCTGGCTGCGTCCTCAGGGGCGCTGTGGTCGTTCTGGGTAGAGTCAGTGAGCGAGTCAGTTAGTTAGTTAGTTAGTTAGTTAGTTAGTTAGTTAGTGCGTGCGTGCGTCCGTCCGTCCGTCCGTCCGTCCGTCCGTCCGTCCGTCCGTCCTTCCGTCCTTCCGTTCGTCCGTTCGGCCATTTCCTCCCAGTTCTGACAGCAAGCCGGTGTTCTAGCATGTACAGTTCTAGCATTTCTTTCAAGAACATTATTGTGATATTATATGTTTAATCAGTCTTTATTAGCAGTAAAACAATATAAAATATTGACATATTAATATAAATCTCCCAGCCATGGATTTGTGCCTCTCCGCCTCACGTGAGACACTTTTTCTCACTAAATACAGCTGGATGTCGTGTTTTTTTGTTGGTTATTGTCAATATTTTATACTGTTTTACTGCTAATAAGATTGATTAAAAATATAATATCACAATAATGTTCTTGAAAAAAATGCTAGAAATCTACTTATATCTTTAAAGGGATACTTCAACATTTTGGCAAATTGGCCCATTTAGCGCAATTCCTCAGTCATTTCCAACAGCATACTTACTTATTTTGTGAGGGCGAGCTGTTGTTTATCCAGAGGTGAGTCGGGGAAGGTTTTCATGACGGACACAATGGAAGTGGATGGTATTTTTGTTCCCCCTGTCAAACTCATCAAATACACAATCCAACAACCCCAAACACTTTGGTGGACACGTTATAATCCACACATTCACTACGCTGTGGAACACCAACAGATAATATTGTAGCGTTACGACACTGAAACAAATACTGGGAACTACTTTTTCTTGTGAAATCACTACGCCCAGACGCCATGTTTAGTAAGTAGTTCCATCTTAGCAATCTTTGCATAAACAACTCAATCTGGTAATTTTGCATTAATATTTCACAGCGCAGTGAATGTGTGGATTATAACGTGTCCACCAAAGTGTTTTGGGGTTGTTGGATTGTGTATTTTACGAGTTTGACGAGGGGGAACAAAAATACCGTTCACCTCCATTGTGTCCGTCCCGAAAACCTTCCCCGACTCGCCTCTGAATAAACAACAGCTCGCCCTCACAAAAAAGTATGCTGTTCAAAATGACTAAGGAATTGCGCTAAATGGGCCAATTTGCCAAAATGTTGAAGTGTCGCTTTAAGCATTATTAGCAGTAAAACGGTATAAAATATTGACAATAACCAACAAACAAAAAAACACAACATGCAGCTGTATTTAGAGGGGAAAAGGGGTCCTCACGTCAGGCGGAGAGGCACAAATCGATGGCTGTGAGATGTAACTCGGCAGTCCTTCATGTGCACGGGCGCAGTCTGGACGTCTCAACGAGGAGGACGTAATGGAGGCACATTTCGACGGAACACCGGCTCCACCGAGAAAGAAGACTTCCATAGACAATAAAATAATAAAAAAGACAATCCACTCTTCAAATGAATGAAGCTCATTTCCTTCGTGAGCATCACCGACTTTGAGAATAATCATTGCACAAAATCAGACTGGTACCGGAGCAGACTCGAACCGGTGACACTCTTGCTCCGAGAGTGCGAACCACTGCGCCACTTTCCTCTACGTTCATCGATTCAGTCACCAGTTTTTCGAATACGTTGCTGAATCCGTCCGTCTCAACGCGGCCGTCCGGTCCGCCGCGATGCCGCGCTGACATTCCCGCTCCACGCCGTATTTCATCGGCCGCAATGGAATAAGGTCAAACCTGCATTCCTGCAATTGGGTTTTTGATTTATTCTGAAAGAAGTCAGGAGGAAGATTGATTTACAGAGCAGGCGTGTGCCGCAGGAGCGGAGCTCTACTGGGTAACAGTGGAGTCTCCGGAAACGCCGAGGAGCTCCGGGTTTCTTCATATATTCCACCTTTAAAAGAGGCAGCAGCGCTCCGACCTGCTCGCCTGCACACACAGATTAGCATAGCTGTAAAACTAGCTCACACACATCAATTATGCTGTACGCACACACACACACACACGCACACACACACACACGCACACACACACACGCGTTCTTCCAGGAGCTAATTAGTCTTTGTCTGTGTGATTTTGTATATTATCACTAATGCCAGAGCCCGGGGCCGCGTTCTGCGAGCTCAGCAACTTTTCTCGCTGCATCAAACCCCGAGAGTTTCCAGGGAGCGGAAAAACATAAAAATATTATCTGTTGTGTTGCAAACAATATGAGTCACCGGAGCTGCGGCGAGGCAGCGAGGGAATAATCATGGAGGCGGAATCACAGCGGCTTCGCAGGGAAGACGGCGCTCAGCTCCTCAGCCGTGAAGCTGCAGCGGCAACGCTGACATCTGGCTTCGCTTCCTGAATGACAGCATGGAAAGTGTGTCTCTGACAGGGTGGGAGGACCGAGGGGGGCCGTTCAGAGGGGCAGCAGCACCACCCCTGTTAGAAAAGGACCACGCCGTCACTCAGCTGGACTTCAGGAGCTGGGTTTGTCAGCGGTACTTTTCAGACTATGCGTCAGAAAAGCATCATGTGGAGGGAAAAAAACCTCCAATGTTAAGGTTTTTCTGTCAGTGTAGCAGCTTTCTGCTATCACACACTGACCCCTTGTGGTCCAAGGTGGTCTGTACAGATATATTTTAATATACATTCTGAATATGAGCCACGTGAACAGCGAAACCGGAAAAAAAAATATGATAACGCCTTGAAAATCTGACACAAAACTAGCTGCTCTGGTCTGCTGCGTAATGCTGGCAGCGTGTTTGAAACAGTCTGAAGAGCTTCTGCCTAAAGCAACATGAAATCTGGTCTTTGGTCTCACAGTGAGAGGGGTTCACAGATGGGAGATGACTGCCATATTATTTTTTAAGGTACTGCAGCGGCGTTCTGTTGTCCTGCAGTGACATCTGGTTGGCCATAGATAGTAAATACACATACAGCTACAGTATATTCTGAGTGAGTTGATTGTTAATTTGGGTTGCTTTGTTTTTAAGTGACTTAAAAGATGTAAATAATTTCCATTGCTTCTAAGAGTTAATGTACCTGTGAAATAAAGCAATGCTGTGCATGAGGACATGAGTAGGTCTGGTGTTCAGGAGCTCACAGCGCCCTCTGCTGCCACCATCAGGTATTACTGCATTAGCCTCACTTCTTCTTTGTGTTTCTGTGTCGGTAGTTCTGTAAACAGGAAGCAGTCTCGACGGCGGGACGAGAAGCTCCTCCCCCCTCTCCTGTCCCCGCTCTCCGACGACCCCCCTCGCAAACGCCCGTGCGACGGCGCTTCCTCCCTCGTCCAGGAGGGCGGCGCCGTTCCCGCCGCCGCCACCGGGTTACTGCCCTGCTCCTCTTCCTCCTCCTCCTCCTCCTCAGCCTCCTCTTCGTCACACAGACACAGGAGGGGGGAGGGGAAGGCTTCGTCGCACGTCAGAATCGTGAGTACCGCTGAGGAGCCACGGTCACGCCGCCATTTTTAACATTCAACACAAAATGATTGGTCCCCTCTGCAGGAAGTGGATTCCCACGGCGAGAAGCCCTGCGGGGACGTTTACCACGCCAACGGACATTCGGACTCGGAGGCGTGGTCGGAGCAGCTGATGGACCCCGCAGAACCCCGCAGACCACGACTGTCATTCAGCGACACGTACGTGGAAATACGCTCAATACAAACGGAGTTACTGATCAAACGCTAGCACAGGGAGCACAAATATTCCCTTTAACGAAACATACGCCAAAATCCTGCTGGAAGAGGAAGGCCTCAGAATTATTTCATGAAAAAAAAAGTCTAAGGTTTGCTTCAAATGAGCAATAGCTAGGACATCATTAAAGGGTAACATGATTTTAAATAATTTAAAGTAACTAAAACAGATCAAACTGGTTTAGTAACTGAAACTGTCCAAAAATGGAAAAACTGCCTAAATTTTTAAAACATTCAAAATGTAGTTAAAACTGCCTACAAATTTGTAAGATAGCTAAATTGCCTAAATATATAAGGTGGTTCCAAACCAGAGAAACACTAAAAAATACTCAAATTTAAATTGGCAAATTTAGCTGAAACCAAATTTAGCTACAAGCTAAAAGTTACAAATATAGGAAAATGTCTCATAGTAACTAATAAACCGTTTTTGTATTCATAACTGTGATCTCAGCTGTATTATCCTCATTTTGAAGGTTAACATGTTTTCCTGCTCGCGACAAGATTAGTTTTATTTAGTATTAAAACCCTTTTCAGTAGAAAGGTTACAAACCCCTACGCTAACTATGCTAGCTGCTAACTATCAAATGCTTGATCGGAGGTGGTATTTCAATCTGAAAATACTTGAGCACAACCATTTACTAACAACTTTTCACTGGTCAAGAGAGTCTTGAAATAAAGTTTTCAAATAAAATTTACAGTTTAAGCTAATTTCTGAAACAGATGGAACTCTGAATCTACTCTGAAAAAGCCTAAAATTCTGAAAGAGGGGTGCAAGTTTTATTAATGGGTGGCTAAAAGTTTAAAAAAACGCTACAAAACATTTCTAACCGACCATGCTATTGCCATGCTATTAGCTTGTCTTTTTGATATATTAACGAGTTCGGCTAGCATTTTACGCTAGCTGCCCCATCGTGCCTCACAGCCTTCAAGATTTCATTCCAACTTGTTAATTCCTTGCTGGTTCTATTATTTGAGGTGTTTTACTTGATTGTCCTTGTGAAGTTTGAACATTTGACTCGTTCACCGCTCGACCGGACACCGCGCTGAAGCGGATAGCAGGAACTCCGAGTGAACCGCCAGATTTAGCCGCGGTGTCGTAGGTGCCGGAAACAGCTTGTATGCTCAGACCTGGAAAGATGATGCATCTTCTTTGCTTATTTGTCCCAAAAGGCGCCTGCATTATTCATGAAACAACATGTTGTGTTGTTATACTAAGGTTACACTGAGCCTGAGGTGTGTATACCGAAGCGGGCTGCTGTGTGTAGCTCACTGCCAGCCGCTTGTACTCACTGATTATGGAAATCACTTTTATTTTTATTTTTTGTGAAATTGGAGCATGAGTAGACTTCATGGTATTTCTTTCTGCCCCCTCTGGTGTTTGCAGCGTCCACAGCGCCGACTTCTACATGCAGGAGGCCAAGAGGCTGAAGCACAAGGCCGACGCTTTGGTGAGGAGAAAACACGTCACAGACGATTAACATGAAAAAGAGAGAGGAAGTGAAGGAGTACAGTGAGGCTGTGATTGTATGTTCACTGTAAGTCCCCTCGGAAGGAGAATCTCTTTGCCATCAAGGAGCCCTCTGTATAATTTGTGTTATTTATTGCACCATTTGTCTCCAAGGGAACGTTGCATTCAAGGACTGATGATGTCTGCGAGTGTGGCGCCGTAACGGAGAATTATCCGATCCCCCCTGAACAATGAAATGAGATTTATTTAACTTGTTATTTATCTTCTGTTTACGCGTTGTTTCCTCAGATTTATCAGGGGAATTTGCATCTTGGTGGGTGATTATTCAACAAGAACTTAGTTTTTTTGTTTTTTGTTTTTGTTGTGCTCCTCCGTTACAGATGGACAAGTTTGGTAAAGCGGTGAACTACGCCGACGGCGCGCTCTCCTTCATTGAATGTGGGAACGCCATGGAGCGAGATCCGCTGGAGGCCAAGTCGCCGTACACCATGTACTCCGAGACCGTGGAGCTCATCAGGTACGCACCGATTCTACAGCAGAATGTTGAAGAAGGGCTGCTTTACTTCGGTTTCAGCAGAAATTCTCTTGTTCTTTAGCTCATTAGCTTGAATAGTGTTTCATTTTAGATTGGTGGGGGGGGGGGGTTTCCCTTCAGGAATCCAAAAGTCTTCCAGTGGACCTTCTGTCTCCTCCTTCACGTTGACTGAAAACATCCAGCTTTCACTCTGAGCTGTCTCAAACCCTCGCTCTGTAAAGACAGTCTGACACCCCCACGGTGTCTCCGTCCTCCTGCTGTCCACTGGAACAGGTCCAACTCCCCCCTCTTCCTGCAACATACCAGCACAGCAGGCCGTGGAATTGATTGATTGATTAATATGGAGCATTTCTCCACTGGCAGAGACATGTTGACCTGATCTTGATGGTGGTAATACTGGATCCACATCGATGAAAACAGCTCAGATTGGTGTCGGGTTGGATTGTGGTTGATTTCAGTCTGACTTGCTTTGTTGTTCGTTGGTAATGGATCAGTACTGAATCGGTACCAGATCAGTATTGGATAATGTCAGGTCAATATCTGTATTGGAGATCCCAGCACTGGTTTTTCTTGCCATTGAGCCAGGATCTGTCCAGTGTTGGATCTTGATCAGATTGGGTTTGGATCAGTATCAGATTTTTGCTCGATTGATATTTGATTGGTATCAGATTTATTTTGGATCTTCATCAAATAATAATGGTTCATTTTCAGATTGGTATTGGCTCTCCATCAGGTTGGTATTGATCAGGTTCTGATCAGTTTCAGTGGTTTCAGCCGTTACTTTGTATCGGATCAACAAAAAGAAAGAAAATCTTGGTTTTCTCAGAGGCGGTTTGGGTTTCCTGCAGAGCAGCTCAGTGTTTCTCTCCTTGCTGACGGCTGAAATGTGGTCACATGACTGAGGAGCGTCTCTCTGCAGGTATGCCATGAGGCTGAAGAACTTCACCAGCCACTCCGCCACCGTGTCCGAGAAGAAGCTCGCCGTGCTCTGGTACCACTGACTCCTTTTACACGTGTGTGTGTGTGTGTGTGTGTGTGTGTGTGTGTGTGTGTGTGTGTGTGTGTGTGTACGTTTTGCTTGTTATATATGGAAGCAGTTAGCTGCAGAGATGTTGTCTCCTCTGTTAGCTGGGGCTTCAGCAACCTTTCAGACCTAAAGCGGTGGTTTGATGAGCGTCTGGAGGCTCGTCTGAACCTGTGATCTATTGACCACAACAGTCCTTCGTTTTACACTAACATTTAAACAAGTCGGTTATTAGACGAGTAATCATTGATAATAATTGTTTTAGGTTTCGGTTCCAGACACTTTGATGCTGTTTTAGCAGTTTGTACTTTTTGCCTTTTTTTTTTTTTTTTTTTTAGAAATTTTAGGACTTTTTTTTTTTTTTACTATTCTGACAGTGTGGCCATTGATTTTAGCCATTACAGCCTTTTACCCATCTTAACCTCTTTACCTTTTCTCATAGCTTTAGACATTTTTGTTGTTTTATTTTATTTAGTTTGAACTATTTTAGTTAAGGTAACTATAAACCGGTACAGTAGCAGCTTCTTCACGTTGTTAGCTGTTTCATTAAAGAAGTGCTAATGTACCAATTTTAGAGCATCTTCCCCCAATGCTGCTGATATCACTGTTGATTATAAATTAGGCAGAATTTATTATTAATAATTATTAAATTTCAATGTTAAAACTTCAGAAATTTAGATTTAAAAAAAGGAATTTCTCTGTTTACATTCCAGCGATCCACATTTTCTCCAGTGGTGTGTGTGTGTGTGTGTGTGTGTGTGTGTGTGTGTGTGTTTTAAAGCTTTAAAGGGAATTTGCAGTGAAGGATTCATGCATCCCTCTGATGCTTTTGTTTCCATAGCAACCGCTGTCTGTCTCTGCTGTATCTGAGGATGTTTCATCTGAAGAAAGACCACGCTGTCAAGTACTCACGCTCGCTCATGGAGTACTTCAAGGTAGAGCACACACACACACACACACACACACACACACACACACACACACAGCCAATTACAATCCCTCCAATACATTCGACATTCATTCTCATGCCGCCTGTGCATTAATTTTGCAGCAGGTTATTAAATTCCCTCCTTTCTCTTTGATATTAACGTATTAATTAGCTCCATCAATCATCGCAGTGGATTGTTGGGGTTTAATGTGCTTGTTTTGATTAATTATGTTTAGTTTAATTAATTACACAGGATGTCATTATCACAGTGCTGCATTTGCAGTGATGGGATTGGATTTGTGGGAAGTGACAGTGTGTGTGTGTGTGTGTGTGTGTGTGGTGTGTGTTTAAGCTGTGCATGTTTTCATCATTTTAGCTGATATTTCCAGCTTTTTTTCCACTTTGTTTTTTCAAAATGTGGAATATAGATGCAGGAAATTGAGCTCAGGGACGACAGGTGGCAGAAAACGTGTCAGGAAAAGGGAAGAAAGCTGCACACACACTGAGTAAGAGCGAACAGGCGGGTGGAACACTGGGAGGGATTTTTTGATTTTTCAGAGCTGCAAACCCGACAAAAGGCAACAAGATGTGAATTTAAAGTCTGGAGAGAGGGCTCGGAAAGAAAGTCTTCAGGATTTCACTGCCTGATGTGGATTTATAAATCATCATCATGTCATTGGTCTGATCCATTTTAGGATGTTCGGTGATGAAGATATTAATCGAATCAGTTTTATTTTGTTTTTGTCATCCAGAATTCAGCCAAGACTTCCCACCAAGCACCGTCTCCATGGAGGACCAATGGGAAGTAAGTCAACACACACACACACACACACACACACACACACACACACACACACCACATCACATAACAAGGTAGGTGGGAGATGGGATCGTAAATTTTGAGCCACACAAGAAGAGTAGAAGACACACACACACACACACACACACACACACACTCTTCACCTGGATAATGGAGGATTTGTAATTCACTGGAGCCGGCCTTGACAGCCACTTGCTCAAACAAACCCCTCAGGAAGCAAATAAGGGGATTGATTAGTTGTAGATGTGAGGGGAGGGGGGAGCCGGGGGGGGGGGGGGCAGCAGCCATGATGGATGGAGGAGGAGGAGAGGCGTGGAGGACCGCGGATGTGAGGCTAATGACTTTGGACAGCTCTGACGCTGCACAGCAGCTCCGTGTGTGTGTGTGTGTGTGTGTGTGTGTGTGTGTGTGTGTGTGTGTGTGTGTGTGTTCACGTGGTACTAAATCTACCACAAGTTGCGGGTGGACGAGGGTCAAGGCCACACCGCAGACATTACATCAGAGAACCAGAGACGAACATCCGCCGCCTTCAACATGTAGCGCTAGCGATGCTAGCATGATGCTGAGTCATTGCTAGCTCAGATTTTAATGAACGTCTGAATCAAAATCAACAGATTTGCTGTCATGTGCTAATGTAGTGTGTTTGCGAACTAAACAATCAAGCTAATGATGCATTGATGCTAACATTAGCTGTTTCAGGCGTTTCACACAACCCAAAAAATAAAACGTCATGTTGAAGTAATCTAATTTTAATGTTCTCAGCTTGATTCTTTACAACCATTGCTGAGATTTTTCTTATTTTTTCTGTGTGTGACTGAGTTAAAATATAAACTAGCTGCTAACACAACCAACTTAGCTTAGATAACCTGTGAAGACCCCAGGTGATGCTAAAATAAAAAACCAGCAGCTGCTATTATTTTAGGGAAAACTATTTAGGAAGTCTGAATGGTTTTAGCTATAAAGATTATGATAAAAACTGCTTAAATCTGTGAAACATGTAAATACGCTGAAATGGGGTGTTTGGCTAAAAGTGTCCAAACAGGCTAAAACAGCTGAAATCATGTTAAATCCTGAAAGAAGTTTGAATTGTTCCAGCTAAAACAGCTCAATCTCCAAACAGCGACAAAAACCATCACTTCTAAAGCTGTTATAATAGACTGAACTGTTAAAAGGAGCTACAGTTAGTAATTGAAAGGTGCCCCAATTGATAAAAACATCTAAAAGGATAAATACTAAAACTGAAAAAAATATTATCAAAACTGCAACTTTCATAACAGTGAAATCATCTGAGAATGAACACAAATCTTAAAGGGATACTTCAACATTTTGGCAAATTGGCCCATTTAGCGTAATTCCTTAGTCATTTTGAACAGCGTACTTTTTTGTGAGGGCGAGCTGTTGTTTATTCAGAGGTGAGTCGGGGAAGGTTTTCGGGACGGACACAATGGAAGTGGATGGTATTTTTGTTCCCCCTCGTCAAACTCATCAAATACACAATCCAACAACCCCAAAACACTTTGGTGGACACGTTATAATCCGCACATTCACTACGCTGTGAAATATTAATGCAAAATTACCAGATTGAGTTGTTTATGGGAAGATTGCTAAGACGGAACTACTTACTAAACATGGCGTCTGGGCGTAGTGATTTCAAAAGAAAAAGTAGTTCCCAGTATTTGCTTCAGTGTCGTAACGCTACTATATTATTTGTTGGTGTTCCACAGCGTAGTGAATGTGTGGATTATAACGTGTCCACCAAAGTGTTTCGGGGTTGTTGGATTTTGTATTTGATGAGTTTGACGAGGGGGAACAAAAATACCATCCACTTCCATTGTGTCCGTCCCGAAAACCTTCCCCGACTCACCTCTGGATAAACAACAGCTCGCCCTCACAAAATAAGTAAGTACGCTGTTCGAAATGACTAATTTGTTGAAGTATCCCTTTAAGTGTGAAACTTGTAAAATTGTTTATATGAGTTGAAATAACTCTGAAATGGCAAAGGACAGCGAGAACGGTCAAAATCTGTTTAAAATGGATTAAAATACTGAAAACGGCCAAACAAGATTAAAAACAAGCCAAAACATGCAGAAATGGCTCACAGCCAAGATGGCGTATAGTGATTAAAACTGTGAAGTAGAAAAGTACCAGAATGGTTGAACTATTAGAACAACTGAAGGAGCGAGCAGCTTTACTTCAACTTGAAATCTTCAAGCTGAAGCTACAATGTCTAAAGAGCGTTTATTAAATGTCTTCAATGTTCTAAATTCATCTTGAGCTGCAGCTGTATTCCCTCGATGTTTGAGTCCCTGGATGTGGCGCTGTGTGTCCGGCAGGGTCAACGGGACGCCGTCCCCCCTATCGCTCAGCCCGTCGCCCGCCGGCAGTGGAGGAGGAGGAGCCGGGGGAGGGTCCGGTCCCCCGCCGGGGTCTTCGGGCAGCGTGGCCATCCCCCAGAGGATCCACCACATGGCCGCCAGCCACGTCAACATCACCAACAACATCCTGCGCAGCTACGAACACTGGGAGACGGCCGACAGGCTGGCCGCCGACGGACAAGGTGGTCCGCCGGCAGGCGCCATGACCTCCGACCCCGGAGGAGGGTCGCTGTTACTGACCGAACCTGTGCCTCTGTGTTTCCCGGCAGACTTCTTCCAGGAGCTGGACTCGGTGATGGAGCCGCTGAGTCAGCAGAGCAGCATGACGGAGCTGGTCCGCTACGTCAGGCAGGGACTGCACTGGCTCCGCCTGGAGGCCCACCTGCTCTAGAGACGGCTCCACGCCAGCTCCGCCCAGAACGAGGCTCAAGGGAGGGAGTCCGGGGGCTGGAAGTGAGACCACCGGCCAGACTGGGTGAAATGAGCCCAACCTCACCTGAAGTCAAAGGTTTTTCACTTTAGATCAAATTAGCTTGATGCTGACGCTGCGTTTGGGAGCAGAGGAGCCTCAGATTGAGTTCCTGCAGGGTGCATGTTCGAACCCCCCTCTGAGTCCAGAGTGGGACAAGAAGGAAGGAACCAAAGGTAAGGTTTCTTTCTCTTTAGAATCAACTTTACATTAGGAAACTGCAAATTTTGTGTGATTAAAATTAAGATATGGTAAGCTACTTTCACATTATTCAGTGGTTAGAAACTATATTCCTAGCTTACGCCAGAAAAACTACTCTAATTAGAATCAGTAGCACTAGACGTTAGCGTTAGCATTAAAACCAGGGCAAACTCAGCTAATTCATGAACAAGGAACAGAATAATGAATGAAGGAGAAGAAAAAAACCTGCTCTTCCTGTCAATCATCCTCTCTGTCTTAAAGACAGAGAGGATTTACAGAATGTAGCTTCCGTCAGACACTTTTTCAGGGAGAAAACAGCGACTCAGCTTCCTTTAAGCTAAAACACTGCTGCTAATGTCTTAGCTCCAGAAAGACACAATATATTTTGCAGATTTTTTTCAAAGAACAAATGTAATCTCTCTTTTTTCATAGTCAGAAATGGCTAGCTAGCACTCTTAATGCTAATCTACACATGCTAAGGATTGGGGTCACCTGAACATGGTAATGGGCGTCGCTGGCGGGGTGGGGGTGTCACATGGTACTGGGCATCGCTGGCGGGGTGGGGGTGTCACATGGTACTGGGCGTCGCTGGTCTCACTTCTGGCCCCCGCTGAAAAGCTCCCGCATCGAGTCAGATGATGTCAAAGGAAGGAACCTGCCACCTGTACAGAACCTACAGAGATCAATCAACTGCCGGACTTCTCCCAGCCATCTCCCAGCATCCCTCGTGTCGTGTTGTCGGTGTGTATACGTGTACAGCTGATCGTCAAGTCTATTTAAATCATTGCCGATGGAACAATAATGATGTTTGTGTATCATACTGTACAGATCGTGACTTCAAAAAACAGTGTTTTTGTTTAGTTTTTTTTTTATTTTGTGTCCAATTAATGATTTAATGTGAACGAATGAGAAAAATGTTTATTATAATATATTTGTGTGTGTGTGTGTGTGAGTGTGAGTGTGTGTGTGTGTGTGTGGCTGCATTGACACGTCACCAAACGTGGAGTTTTGACTGTAAAGAGTCAAAGCGTGTTTGGATCTGTGTGCATTCAGCATATTAAGCATGAGGTTTTTTTTAATAAGTTTTGGATCATTTGACCATCGCTGAATGTGTCTGGAAGACAATGCGGATGTGAAAACTAATTTTCACAAAGACAAAAAAAAAGAAACTCAAGTGCCTCTATTTGTGTCCGGTGGGAATTGCTCTATTTATTTAAAAAAAACAAAAAACAAAGAATGAATCTAAATGATTTTCCATACCATATTGGTATAAATATGAGATTGTTTTTCGTAAAATCAAATGTTTCCATAAGCTTTTTACTGGCGTTTATGACGACACCAGGGTTTGGCTTTAAAAAGAAAAAACTGTGGAGGAAGAAGAAGAGGAAGTGTGTTATTTTAAGTGTCCGATTAGCATCAGTTGCTATATTTGTTTTGTTTCTGGATGATTTTAGCAGGTATGAGTTTGTCTGAAATGCCTGAAAATCTATGAAATCATCGCATGCAATAATCAACAGCGTCAGACCAAGAAAAAATTTTAAAAAAAAGACTAAAAGCAGTATATTTACATCTTCTCAACTGCACAATGCTAACAGCCCGATAATCGGAAACAAGTACCACATAAAATGATCCTAAAACGTGGGGAAAGAAGGTCATTCTGACACTTTTCAGTTTGTATATTCAATATGAAGCGAACGCTGAAAGCTAATTAGCTTAGCTTAGGAGAGAAACTGGTAATACTAGCTAGTGGCAAACTGGAAAGTCAGACTGAGGAGAAGAATGGAGTCATCACTAATTCAGCCTGTTTCCAGTTTCTAAGCGAATAACAGCGACAATACACACATGAAGGCAGCTTTAAAGTTCCTGGCAAAGGCGGGAAAAAGGCTTTTCTTTTCCTCAAAATGTCAAATCAGTCTGTGGTTTTCCATCTGATTGCCTGAAAACGTTCACTAATCAACAAACGATCCCAAATGCACTTTCTGTTGCTGAACGATAAAAGCCTTTCTGTTCTTCCTGTTTTTTTTTGCTTTTCTTTCTGTGATCTTCTGGATCTCCTGAGGTCGGTCGCAGCAGAGTGTGTGTTCCTGTCGGAGCTCGCTCGTCGCGGCGTCCGCTCGGTCCAGCTCCATGATGTGTGGCGTTGTTCTGGTTTGGTGACGCCGCGCCGTCGCTCTGGTCACTGCTCATTTCCTGTGCTTCTGGCTCGCCGTGCAGCAGCGAGCTGCGAAAAGTCCTCCGACGGTGCGTCGGTTATGTGTGTGTTTGCAGACAGTTTGGAGTTTTCTGCTGCTGGCGTCTCATGAACTCTCCCATCGGATCCCGTTGCATGATCACAGTCGTCGACTTGTTTCTGAAAGACGGCGGCGTCTCCGCCGCTGACGTTCGCGCGCTCTCCATTTATTTATTGATGACAGATGGCGGCAAGCTGGTAATGCGCTGATAATCTCCGCGGCAGTGTCTCCAATATTTGTTTGCATTTTCTCTAAGTCGCAGATACACTTCATACAGTGGCTGTGCTCGCAGTATTTACAAGAACAATAAAGGTTCTTTTTCTTTTCAAATCCCTGTAATCTGTGTTTGGTTTAGCCAGCAGTGGTAGAAATCCACCACTGAAGGCTCTCAGCTCTCAGCTGAGGCCACCAGAAGGACATGCTAACATTCTGATGCAGGCTGATTAATTTGTTCTGAAAAACCAAAAAGAGGAGTGAAAGTGGAACGAATGGCTTCGATTTAAGGGATGAACCAGTCGGCACGGCGAGAGCCGGCTCATCGACCCAAAGCTCTCACCTAGCATTAGCATGTTGTTGTTTTTTTTATCACCAATCAAAGTCATTAAACATTTACTGCCTCACCGTTTAATTTCCCATATCGGTTTGAAACCGCCGTGCTCTGTTTCCTGGTTTCCTGTTAGCGTTAGCATTAGCATTAGTGCCAAATCTGAAGATTAAAGTGCTTTTGACATACAGGGCTAAACTAAATGACTTCAGTATGAATCAGTCGGTGCGACTCTGCCAGAGAACAAACTTTTTTTTTTTAGTGTAATTCGAAGTTCCTGAATATCTGAGTTATCACATTAGCTGGATTAGCAAAGAATGACGGAGTCAAACTCTGACTGACTGGATCCATTCCAGGAGAAGGAGAGGATGATATCTGTCAAACTGCAGTTTGAGGGGGGGGGGGGGGGGGGGGGGGGGGGGGTCTGTTTAACAGAAAACAAGATTTGTAAATCATATTTGCACAAACTTTTCCTCATATTGTTGCTCCAATGCAGTTTTAAATCACCAGTAATAAACTACTTGGCCTCAGATCTCCAGTTTGTAGCCACGGGGATGCAAACTCTGAAAGTGCACCCCCAGTGGACAGATTAAGAACTGAGCTAACGCCGCGTCAAACCAGATGTATTTATGCTAACTCACGTCATTTGGAGCGAAAGTGTAGTAAATGTTGATCCTGCAGGAAGAATGAAACCCGTCTTTACGTTCTCCTTTTCGCCACATGGAGCTAAAGCTAAGCTAAAGTTCTCCTCAGCTAGCGGTTCTGTGGTTCTGGCTCCTCATTTGCCCCCAGCGTGTGAAACGTTAGCATCTCTTAACAGCAGTCAGAGAGAAAACAGGATTATTATTCATAGCGGTCATGTTAGCGTGAAGCTCTCGGCGCCTGGTGTAGCATCTCTGTGATTGCTATTCCGCCGCGCTCCCGGGACGTGACGGCGTTAAATCATGTGGGAAATCAAAGCGGTCCAAGTGAAACGGACCCATCAGACTGGAAGTTTCTTTGAGTTTTTCACTCACTTTGCTCTCTGCTGAGGAAAAAAAAAAACATGTCGGTTAGCTGCTCCACAGCTTTGAATAATCCGTCAAAATGTCACAGTAGCAGTTTCTTCACATCCAGCTGGATTAGCTAACCCGTTTTAAATTAGCTCCTTTTAAAAAGCACCAAAAAGGAGAAATGTACCAACATGATTTCCTTCAGTTTTATGGGAATAGCGCCCTCTATCTGATCAGTGGCAGAACGCAGTCAGCCGATTCCCCACAGAAACTCCCACACGCACAGATTCAACCGTTTTTTTTTTTTTTATCGGATTACTTGATTCTTTTACGGACAGAAACACAACAGAAACCAAAACGAGTGGGGAGAGATGTTGGAAGTGTTGGACTCAGCAGCACGGTGTGTCCGATGGAAAGACTCTAACACGTCCGTCCCTCATGGATCGCATTGTGCTTTTGAACGTGTTGCTCAACTTCAGCTCTCCTTTAGTTTTTGTTTGTTTGTTTGTTGTTCTGTTTCTATCAGTGCTCTCTTTTGGCCTTTTTTTCTATGGTTCTTTTTTATAATGAAGTTGTTCAATGTGATGATCAGAAGTTGTGATGCAGTTCCATTGTTTTTGAATATTTATTGTCTCTGAAATATGGAATAAAATCTGTTTGAACCAGTGATCCTGGTGTTCTGTTTCTAAAGGGCGGGCTGGGAACGGCTCTCGACATGTGACATTTGACCTCTTGTGTGCTCAGTAGATCAGATAACACAACAATGGTTTAACATGAATCAAGCCTCCCCGATTTTACTCTCAACCAGACGTTCCTGATAAATCGGAGATGCACAATGAGAGCCGAGCCGCTCTGCTTATTCCTGCTAATCAACTCTTCTTCCCTCATCACAGCAACTGTTAGCCTGCTGCAGCAGCCACCGTTCATCCAGGGGAAGGAGCCGCGCGTGTGTGTGTGTGTGTGTGTGTGTGTGTGTGTGTGTGTGTGTGTGTGTGTGAGATGAGGGGATAAGAGGCTAAAGAGTGTGAGAGACATGAGGAGAATGGAGGAAAACAAGGAGCTGAACCTGAAACTGAAGTGTGTTTCCTGGAGGACATTAATACCGGCTAATTAAGTATTTCTACAAATGAGCCCCCACTGCTGTGTGTGTGTGTGTGTGTGTGTGTTTTTGTGTTGTGTCCTTGGTGTGGAGACAACACACACTGACACTGACAGCTTAGATTTATAGGTTTAATTGCCGTAGGTAACCATGCAGTTCAATATGCTCCCACAGATATGGTTTCTCACACACACACACACACACACACACACACACACATAATCTGACCTGAGCAGAATATAAAACTAAACACAAATTTAACTCTTGACTCAGAGTGTAGGATTAATGGCCTCCTGTCCTCTGGGGGGCGCCAGAGAGCTTCAGGAGAATCTTCTGTTGAAGAACGATGTTTATGCAACGTTTTAGTCTCTACACTAAAACTACATTTTAATTTTCATCGTTGTTATTAAAGTGTGTCACATCCTGTGACCAAAACAAACAGGTGGAGGGGAAACTAGATCCATTTCTGGAATATAAGCCTCATCTGTTAAAAATGTGTCATGAAGAATTCAAAAAACACTTTTTTCGTTACTGAACTAAAAGAAAATTGTTTTGCTGTCAGTGTAATAATGGAGGTTTTCATCCTCTGTGTAGCAGCTTTCTGTGGTGTAACAGCGACACCTGCTGGCTCTGAGTGGTATCTACAGCTACATCAGATGCTTCTTCAGCCAAACAACTTAATTATATTCTGGAAAATACAGTAATGATCTCATTAGGACTGAAGTTGTTGTGTTCCAGCAGGTTTTCTCTGGTCTCCCTCCTCGGCTCCATCAGAAGGAAGTTTCCCCGCGGTGGCGGTGGTGGCGGCGGCGGCGGCGGATCATTGTGGCGAAACACCTCAGCCTCCTGCAGGAGCTCCAACAGCAGCATAAAGACACGTTTCACCTGAAACGTCGTGTGAACGGAGCCTGACGGGTTTTCTCTTCCTGTCAGACACGAATCTCAGAAGACTGAGTCACACACTGATTAGCAATAGCTAACTAGGTTAACAAGCTAACTAGGTTAACAAGCTAACTAGTCTGCACTTAATACAGGAAGAATAAAGAAACAGCTTCTCTGATGAAAATCTCCTCCAGGCGGCTTCTTGAAGTCCTTGGAAGGTAGAGAACTGTTTCTGCTGGTTTGTTTACTACTCCTGGCTTCACACACACACACACACACACACACACACCCTTGAGACGAACTGTTCTCTTAATGCAGCTGAGCTAAGCACTTTGAACACACACACACTCTCTCTCACACACACACACACACACACAGAGCCTTTAATGTAATTGTGTGTGTTGCCACCGTTAACAGAAATGCAGTGTGACCCGCTGGAGTGTGAGACCACAGGAGTAATGTGATTACTAGTGTATGAAGAGGGATGATGGGGGTCAACAGTAATGTAACTGCCATTAGATCCATTTGACGGCGGTCAGAGATCAGCGCTTGTGATGATCAATATTGATCTGATGAAACCGCCGAGGCAGAAATATGAGCTGCGGAGCGGCTACTGCCTCACGTTCAGCCCGACGCTCAGAGAGGAGGGCGGCCCATGAGCAAGGCACCAACCCAGAGACGTGTCGGACTGAATCCCCCCAGCAGGTCCATGGAAGCCCTTTCGGGTTCAGCCTGACCCGGCGGAAGGCTCTCCAGCGCCGGGCTCCGTCCAGCTGAGGGCTGTGGGGGTCTGGAGCGGCTCCCATTTGGCTCCGGTCCCGCGTCCATCACAGGTCCAACAACCAGTCCCTGATTTATGGGAGGACGAAGCGCCAAGAAAAACTATAAACTGTACCGAGTGTATTAAAAGCCTTCAGTCACAGAGTCCATCAGGATCTGGAGAATCGCATCCAGCATCTCTGCTCTGGAATAAACCTGGTCGCTTCCTGAAGACTCAACGAGTGGCCGGATAAACCACGAGAACCGATTTACCTGTGAAACCACGAGAGCCGATTTACCTGTGAAACCACGAGAGCTGATTTACCTGTGAAACCACGAGAACCGATTTACCTGTGAAACCACGAGAGCTGATTTACCTGTGAAACTACGAGAGCTGATTTACCTGTGAAACCACGAGAGCTGATTTACCTGTGAAACCACGAGAGCTGATTTACCTGTGAAACCACGAGAGCCGATTTACCTGTGAAACTACGAGAACCGATTTACCTGTGAAACCACGAGAGCTGATTTACCTGTGAAACCACGAGAGCTGATTTACCTGTGAAACCACGAGAGCTGATTTACCTGAGAACCTGAGACAGAAACACCAAGAAAACCTTGGTTTGAAGGTTTAAAGCTGAATTTGACTTTTGGCTCTGATAGATTTCACAGCGGTTAAAGCTCAATAAGGAGAGCTCTTCAGGATTCTGGTTTCCCAGCTAATGCAACAAAAATAAATAAAGCAAAGGTTAAAGGTTAAAACTTAAACATTAGAATGAAGCAGCTCAGGGCAGAGTCAGACCTGTTTTGTGGCTCCAGATGAAAATTATGTGGAAAATGATAAAAGTTGCTCTTATATACATGAAGTTTACAGGAAACGTTTGAGAATGTTGTCCTGACGTTTTCACCGGTCTGGGGTCCGGAGTGGCCGAGCGCCGCCCTGATCAGCAGAACCGAGCGGCGCCGAGGCGTTCCAGTGAGGCTCCGAGTCGCTTCTTCCTTCAGCTTTTATTTCAATTCATAGAAAAATAGAAAAAGGTTTCCTGTGAGTGGAGCCGCTGTCGGGTCAGCGCAGCAGCAGTTTGTCCCTCGTGAGGCCCGGTAACGGAACCCTCCTCCACGCCGTTCGGGAGTTTAGCTCCGCCTCCTTCCTGACAGCTGGTCTTCGTTCCTCTTCATCCCCGCTGTGAGGAAGAGGAGCTGCAGCTTCATCCTCTCCTCCACGCTCACCGTCTGGACAAAGAGAGGAGACGTGGACGACGCGGCGCCGCGTGGAAACCCCGCCCCTCCCCGACCTTTGAACTGACCTGGGGCAGGGCGTCCAGCTTCCTCACCATGGCGACGTGCTCCAGCCTGCTGAAGACGTTGACGTCCTCTCCGGGGTCGTCCGCCACCATGTACAGCTCTCCGGCGTGGATGTCGGACATGTTGGCCTGCGGGGAGAAGGGGGCGGAGTCAGGGAGGGCGGGAGGCGGAGTTACGGCGGAAGGCGAGCGCAGCGACCTGGAAGGTGGAGGGGTCGAAGGCCACCCACAGGGTGAACCTGTAGTCCCAGGTCCGCATGGAGTAGCCCATGACCCGGATGTCCTTCAGCAGCGGCAGGTCAGAGTTCAGCTGGAAGAGGGAGAGCAGGCGTTCAGGGGGCGGGGCCACCTCGGGGGGGGCGGCGGCATGCCGGCTCTACCTGGGGCTGGTCCGCCGGGCGGGGGTACTGGCT
Organism: Salarias fasciatus; assembly: GCF_902148845.1. Lineage (NCBI taxonomy): Eukaryota > Metazoa > Chordata > Actinopteri > Blenniiformes > Blenniidae > Salarias > Salarias fasciatus. The sequence continues at coordinate 3,484,585 of NC_043746.1, read as the reverse complement.
GAACGCCATGTGCTCCTTGTTGGCTCCTCTCTCCCGGTGCCGGAACGAGTGGACCAGGTTTTTCCCCTCGGTGCAGAGCTCAACCTGGGGGGGGGGGGGGGGGGGGGGGGGGGGGGGGGGGGGGGGGGGGGGGGGGGGGCGTTAGAGACCAGAGACCCAGCTGGGCGGAGCTTCAACCAGTTACAATAAAGGATTCATTATATTAACATCACTGGATTAATTAGGTTAGAAAAAAAAAATCCCAAATTACAACATTATTGACTTTCTTACATTTCTTTTTAAATTTTTCAAATTTTATATTGCAAAAAAAACAAAAATGATCACATGATTGATGTTACTTTGGAAAAGAAAATGCAAATTACTACATTCGGTTTTTTTCATGTGGATAAAAAGGCCAAAAATAACCAAACTATTGGTTTTATTACAACAGAAAAAAAAAACATTTCATCATCTTCTTTATTATATTGAAAACACTAAAACCATTTCATTATCCTGTTCTGAAAACGATAACAGCCAAAATTGCTACATTGTTATTGACTATTGCATAAATAGTGACATGGACTATTAAATTAAAAAAGCCAAACTTATTATGTTGTGGGGAAAAAAGGTAAATTTTAAGACATTGACTTCATTACATTAAATAAATAAATGCTTATTTACATTTTCTGTTTTTCCCACACTGACGAAAGGCTGAGCTTGTATTTTTGGCATCTTTATGTAATTTAATCCATGACCGGCTTCGCTGCTCGCAGTGTTCCGGTTCCTGTCGGGTTACCTTGAAGGAGACCCGGGGACAGGGCCGGGGCGCCTTCAGGCCCAGCAGGGAGCAGACGGTGGGGAAGACGTCCACCAGCTCCACCATGTTCTCCACCGGCCGGCCGTCTGGACGGAGACACACACACACACACACACACACACACTCAGGAACCGTCCCACACGCCCGACACGGCGGCCGGAGGAGGCTCACTCTGGAAGCGGCGCCCTGATTGGCTGAAGACGTCGATGAAGGGGAAGCTGGACGCCGCGGAGGTCACGCCGGGAACGTAGAACATGAGGGGAACCCGGGTGGCCACGTTGAAGTTGGAGTATTTGGCCCATTCTCCGTGTTCGCCCAGCGACCAGCCTGGAGAGGAGAGACGGACGTCAACCTGGACTCAGACTGGAGAGAGAACTCCCACAGCGCTGTGGTGCCACGCCGCCCCCTGCTGGAGGAACCGCAGCCCTGCAGAGGCACTGACCGTGGTCCGAGGTGAGGACCACCAGCGTGTCGTCGGACAGGCCCAGCTCGTCCAGCGCCGCCAGCAGACGGCCCACCTGAGCGTCCACGTAGGACACGGCGGCGTAGTAGTGCTGACGGAGGAGCAGCTGGAGGACGGACAGGACAGGACGGGACAGGAGAGGACAGGACGGGACAGGAGAGGACAGGACGGGACAGGAGAGGACAGGACGGGACAGGAGAGGACAGGACGGGACAGGACGGGACAGGAGAGGACCTGATCTCCAGCTAGAAGAGGCAGAGCAGCTGGAACTGATAGAAGCTAATCATCAAACTGAAGTGACTGAACTTCCTGTTCCAGAGTGAAACCCTGAAGCCGCCGGCTCCTCCCACCTGGAAGTCTTTGGGAATGGGTCCGTAGGGGAAGCTGGCGTTGAGCTTCTGGACGTCGTCTCTCTTCCTCAGGTCCATCCAGGGGTTGTAGGCCACGGGGGGCAGCAGCTCGGGGACGTCGGGGTCCGGGGCCAGAGGCATCTCCTCCAGAGGGTACAGGCTCAGGAACTCCTGAGGAACCAACAGGCGAGGAAGTGAGGTCTGGGGTTTCCCGAGGTCCCTGAACACATCGCGGCTCTGAGCTGGTTGAAAACATTTGAAAAATCATTTGACTTATTTTACCAGGTAGTTTCTTCAGATCAACAGAAAATTCTGACTTTTTTTTTTTTTTTATGGCCAGAACACTTTAAATGTTGAGCAGTTTTATGCAGGACTGAATTTTTTTGTTTGAATTTAAGTCAAACAAAAAAAAATCCTTTTCAATAGGTTTAAACTGTAGTTTTTATTATGTTCTTTTAAAATACTTTTCCTTCTGGATTTAAAGAAGAGATTTTCCTCTCAACCTTCTGTGAAAAAAAAGAAGGAATTTTTAAAGTTTGTCAAAAGGGAGAAAAGGTGAAATAAATGACCGGGGGTCCGGGGGGTCCTCCAGACCCGGGTCCGGGGCCGGGGGGGTCCTCCAGACCCGGGTCCGGGTCCGGGGGGGTCCTCCAGACCGGTCTGGCTGCGTGGCCCACCTGCGGGATCCTGAAGGGGATGTGGGGTTTGTGAAAGCCCACGGCCAGGAAGAAGGGCTGCCGTCGTCCCACACGGCTCTTCAGCAGCGTGACGGCCTGTGCCGCGCTCTCCATGTCGGGCAGCACGGCGCCCGGCTGCTCCGACACGTTGACGGCACACAGCAGGTTCCTGTGCAGAGCGCCGTCTCTACCTGGACACACCTGCAGAGCATCCACAGCATCCAGCCTTCAGCTCCGCCCGCCGACACTCTGGCTTCACAGAGCGGAGTACCGGTGACGCTCCATACCTCCAGGTTCTCGTAGCGGTAGGACGGAGGGTGGTAGGCGGGGACGGACCAGCTGTAGGGGAAGTCGTCACTGAAGTTTGACGCTATGCCTGAGAAGCAAAGGAAGACCTGGATTAGAAGCTTTGTTCTCGTGCGTAGAGGCCTCCTTCAGCCCGACGCAGCCCCACACCTTGGTGGAACACCTTGCCCACGGACATGGTGGCGTAGCCCTGGGACTTGAGGTACTGCGGCAGGGTGGAGTAGTTCCCGGCGTGGACCCTCCAGTAGGAGTAGAAGTCGTAGAGCCGGGTGGTGTCCGGCCTGCGGCTGGTCAGCATGGACGTGCGGCTGGGGGCGCAGACGGCCTGCTGAGGGGGGGGGTGACACACCATCCAGTCAGTTTAACCTCCACCACCACGCCTCCACCCGCTGCCCACCCGACCCACCTGGGCGTAGGCGTTCAGGAAGACCTGGCTCCTGGAGGCCAGCTGGTCCATGTTGGGGGATCTGGCCACGGGGTCGCCATAGCAGCCCAGAGACGTCCGCAGGTCGTCCGCTATGATGAAGAGAACGTTCCTCCTGCCTGGAGGAGCAGAGACGTGGAGGTCTGAGCGGATCTCCAGCAGACAAAAGGCCTCATTCAGCCCGGAAACTCAATTAGGAGCTAATCCGGGAATCAGCCGCTAAATAAACAGCCATGAAACAGCCCATCACAGAAAACTCGATTACACAGATTTCCTGATTCGGGCAGATTCAATCAGAGGTGACAGCTTCCTTTAACTCACCTTTTCCCGCGAACACTCCCAGTGTGAGCGCGAGCGTGAGAAACAGGAGCGCGCAGGCCCGAGCCAGCAGACACATTTTCACCTGCTAAAGCGTCCAGAGCTGCTTAACTCTGTTAACTTTGTGGAACCATTCCGCTAAAAGCTGCAGACAAACCAGCCTGCGAGCGCCTTTTAAATACTTCCGGAATTTGACGTCACTGAGGTTCTGCTTTCTGATTGGTTCATTACAATTTCCGAGTCCGACAAACACGATTTGATTGGACCAATGTCCTGTCAATCAATTATTTTACGTCGTAATTTAAACTCCGTCCACTTTCTGGATCAAATTATTATGTGTATTATATTAATTTCATCAAGATTAATCCAACTTTCAGACATTTTAGTGCCCAAAACATGACAGATGAAATAAGCCTTTATGAGATTAACACAAATTACTAATTCATAACCAGAAATGACAACTTCCTGGCCACAAGTTATATGTAAAAAATTAATAATTGCTATTTTATGGAAATAAAATGGAAATAAAATAATATTTTATGACATGAAATCACTATTTAGTTGTGTTATGTAGATATGTTATGGTAGAAAATTACCATTTAATAGCCACAAATTTCAATTTTGTGACCTGTAATTACTTTTTCAGGCTTCAAATTACTTTTTATTAGCCTTAAAAAAGCATTTCGATGCAGCAAATAAGAATTGCTTGGCAACAAATTACTATCTCGTGTTGTCAAATTATTATTTTTTGGCCATGAAACAGCAATTTGTTTCCACAATATAAAGTTTTAACTCAGCTGCAATGTCTGGTCCGCTGTGTAACTGAGCAGTAAACATAAAGACAAATGTTGCATATATGCTACTTCTTTTATTGACTTTTGTGTTCTCAGATTTGTTTTAGAGATGTTGTAAATGTAAATACAAACATTTACGGATGTAAATTTCGAATCAAACTTTAAATATGAGATTAAAAAGAATTAAAGGAAGTATTTTTATCATATTCAGGAGAATTTCTTTGAAATCAAATCCTGTATTATTGAATACTCTGAGCAAGAAGGGGCTTGTGTATGCACACCTATGGGATATCAAAAGATGTAAATGTCTACATTTTTATAGTATATTAAATAAATTACTTTTTTGTTATTCCTTAAAAATAAGTCCATGTTTGAATTATAATGCAATGATAATGCATCTGGAATTAAAATATTACTCTAAATGTTGAATAAGTAAATTTAAAGTGGGAAAAATTTTCACCTGATTATAATATTCTTAAAATCGACGATACTTTTTTTTACCCATCGTCTTATAATAGAATAATCAACAATAATATGCTTTTATTTTAAAATCCGTGAACAAGAGTTTTCTGACGTATTTCCGCTGTATTAAAGATGCTACAGGACGCGATGACGTCTGACTCTGCACTAAATTACTCTGCACAAATTTGATAACGGTACTTATTATTTTACCATCAGAATTTATTTGAAAAGAAAATATCCGGCATATTTAATAGTTTTTCCTCATTTTTCAACAACTTCCGTCCAGAAAACAAAGTTATAAAGAAAAGTGTGTGCTCGGAGGCAGCGTCAGAGGATAAAGTCTGTGTTTGCAGGGGGAGTGAGACGTCTTGTCCATACAGAGCATCTTTGAGAGGAGACATGGCGGACTTGGCGGGTAAACGTGAGTTCGACAGAGAAAAAGAAGGTGTAGATCAGGGAGTTAAAAAGATTAAATCCGACTCTGGGAACGGCGCAGAGGCTGCAGGAGAATCTGGAAGCACAAACATCCTGTCAGCTTTCCAAACGTCCGCCGTGCTGGGCGACTCTGCCCGGGAGAAGAACATCTTCCTCCATGGAAAGGTACTGAGGAGCAGCCGGGGTCACGTGACTGATCATCTGCTCAATACATGATTCACATGAGGATTTATTGTCTTTAGTGGCTCTAAATGAAGAAACTGAGGAGGGAATGTACATTTTGACCAGTTGTTTAAATGTAAAGATATAAACTTCCGGTTTGGATTTTCAAAATATATCTGGAATGTGAATCATGAAGATGTTTCAAGTAAATTTTTTTGTTGAATAAATCTAAAGCTTTCTGATCAAAATTTCAAATAGTAAAAGTTCAAATAGTAGATTCTTTAGAGATTTATATTGTGGAAACTAAATTATTTAAAGCCTTTGCTTTTTTCTTATTCCATTGAGGCACTAAAATATGACCAGTCTTGATACATCAAGCTTTTTTTTTTTTAAATTGATGGATGAATGTGTTCCATCCTGCACGGGGTGTTGATTGACTGTTTGGTCTCCAGATGTGCGGCCAGGACGCCGTGGTGATCCTGGAGAAGACTCCGATCAGAGAGGACGTCCTGGAGGAGCTGCTGAGAAGCTCCAGCCTCACTCTGGACATGAAGAACGACATCTACAGCACGTACCGGCTGCAGGCGGCGCCGCACCTCAACGGTTGGCCTCCTGACGGGGGGGGCGGGGTCTGTGGTCCTGCAGTCAACTGACTGATGTGTGTGTGAGGCAGAGATCAAGGCCACGGTGGTGTGTCCGGCCACAGAGAAGCACGTGAAGAAGTACCAGCGTCAGGAGAGCTTCCTGGTGGAGGAGACGGCCGAGGACTACCGCTGCATCACGCTGCCCTACATCCAGAGGCAGAGCTTCAGCCTGCAGGTGCTTCTGTGGTCTCTCTGCGGTGTCGGCTCGCCGCCGCGTTCCCGTGTTTCCACGCCGGCGTTGACCCTGGCTTCCTCCCTCCAGTGGGTTCTCAACATCCTGGAGAAGAAGGCCGAGGCGGACAGGATCGTGTTCGAGGATCCTGACCCGGACGTCGGCTTCGTCCTCCTGCCGGACTTCAAGTGGGATCAGAAGCAGGTAGAGACTTTATCGCTGAGCTCCATCAGGCCTGTGCTGGCTCCACCCTCCTCTTCCTCCTCCTCCTCCTCTTCCTCCTCTCCCAGGTGGAGGATCTGTACCTGGTCGCCATCGTCCATCCGAGGGGCATCAGGAGCCTCCGGGACCTGACGGCGGCTCACCTCCCCCTGCTGCAGAACATCCTCCAGAAAGGAAAGGTGAGAGAACCGGAGGGACGGTCCGGCCTGGCTCTGCCTGGTGGATTGTGGGCCGATCCAGACCTGTCGTTGTGATCCAGGAGGCGATCCTGCGGCGCTACCAGCTGCCGGCCAGCAAGCTGCGGGTGTACCTGCACTACCAGCCCTCCTACTACCACCTGCACGTGCACTTCACCCGGCTGGGCTACGAGGCGCCGGGCTGCGGCGTGGAGCGCGCCCACCTGCTGCCCGACGTCATCCAGAACCTGCAGGCCCGGCCCGAGCACTACCAGACCCGGACGCTGCACTTCCCCCTGAGGGCCGACGACGGCCTGCTGCAGCAGTTCAGGGAGGCGCAGAGACTCTGAGGGACTCTGAGGGACTCTGAGGGACTATGGGGGACCATCTTAGACCTGTTTCCAGTCCCTCATGGGTTTTTTTAAATGTCCACAGGATGGTTTGAAGATGGGCTCATGCTGCGTTCAGGTTGCCTCAGAAAAAACTGTGTTAGTTTGAGAACCGTGATGAAGTGGATTTATCTTCAGAGGACAGAAACGCTGAGGGGGAATGTTTGAAATGTTTCAGCAGTGTAACGAGAAAATCCGTTTTTTATCCTGTTATTTTTTATTTTTATTTGCAACTTATTTCCAAAACAACTCATAAACTCCTTTATTCAGAATATTCAGAATGGAAGAAAAATGGTGCAAGTTAAAGAAAACGGACCAAAAATTTGAAACAGAAAATGTTTAAAGCAGATAAACATTTTAAAGATATTTAAAATGGCTAAAATCACTGAAACAACGTATTAGGGGGGAAAATGTCTGAAAACGCTTGAAAATTAAGCTTGAAGTGGGTTTTTTTAGTAATTAAAAATTGGAAATAGTAGTTCTGACAGTTTTTTTAAAGTCTAAACATATTGAACATCATGAGCTGTTCTATCATTTCAAACTGTTTCCTGGAAACTGTCGAAGCGTGTCTTTAGAGAAGACTCGGGCTTTTCCGTCAGGTTTATATGTTGGTGATTCGTCCAACTCGTAGTTTGTTAATTTCACTCATTAAAAATCCTTTTTTGTACTAAACCTGCTTATTCCTCCATTATTCCACACACACATCATGGATACACGTCTACAGCTTTTCTACAGAGCTTTATGTGACTGTCGATCGTCTTTACTGTGAACTTAGTTCATTACAAAGAGTTCCTCCTACTTCATGTTTCACTCAGATTTTCTTCTATATTTCCTGAATTTTACGTCCTAACAGGCATTTTTTCATGTTCCTCAAAATGTAAGATAAGATACCAGATAAGCCTGGTGTTTTCACAGCAGCTGCTCGCAGGGAGAACATGCAGACTCCAGTCTGAGCTGTTTCTGTCTGAGCAGCAGCAGATGGCAGCAGCAGCTCATCCTCAACACCAAGCTGCCTTTAACTCCACCCTGAAGACTCATGAGGAGTTGATCACCCCCCTCCTGAAGTTCACACAGCTCTGAGACTCCGTTAAATGAGAGCACGTCGCGCTGGATGTGTGGTTTCCCTCCTCTGGGCCTCTCGGCGTGTCCAGACTCCTCTCGGGCTCCAGCAGCTTGTCAGCAGCTCACTTCTCCGCCGCAGATCGTTGATTTGATCTCCTGTGGAGGAGGTGCTGCCTTTTGTGCTCGTGGTGCGTTCAGGGATCCCTCGGTGAAACGTAAATCAGCCCCAACCCGGACTGACTACTGAGAGGTGAGTGGGATGCTTTACCTTTTAATCTGAAGGGGTGATATTTTAAAGGTCAAAGTTCACTTCAGAACGTTTTTTAGTTGCAAAGAAAAGTTTACAAGGCACTTTTGAACCTCAATTATAAACCGTTTTATTTGTGACAAATGCTGATTTTAAAAAAAATCGACAAAACATGTCTTAGTTTTCCAGAAAAGGAGTAAATTTCAGGATATTCTAAATATGCTGACTGCTGTGATAAAGTTTTAAAAGTGTTTCATCCCCCTGAGCCGGGAGTGGCGGAGTTTCCGTGCCGGTCCCTGAACGCCTCGGCGCAGCCTGCAGGAGGAGAGCGGAGACAAATAATCGGATGACTGGAGCGGAGCCGCGCTCATGTCTGCGCTGCGGGCTCTGAGGGATGACTTCGCTCTGAGGCCGTTTGAGATCCGGCTCGCACGGTGAGTCCCGCGCAGACGCTCCTCACGCGCCGCGACACGAACCCCGTCTCGTGCGGATCGATCAGTGATCGATACCCTGAGCTCCTGCTGACCCGGAGGCAGTGAGGGGGACCCGGGTCCTGCCTGGTCCTGGAAGTCCGTCAGTGTTCTGGAGGTCCGGGTTTACAAGACCTCAGCTTCACACTTTCAGCCGAACTTAAAAACAAACTGAACTGCGGTGAACTTCACTTCACAAAACTGAAACTTTCCTCTCAAACCTTCGTTTTTATATCAGTTTTGGACATTTTGAGAAAAGTTTAGGATTCAGGTCTCTCAGCATGTTCTCTCAGGAACGTTCTCCAGCTTCTTTATCTGTTTATTATTGGTTAAATAACTTTTAAAGGAATATTGCACTTTTTTATTATTACCTGGATCAGTTGTGGGATCACTGTCACTGTGTGTGTGTGTGTGTGTGTGTGTGTGTGTGTGTGTGTGTGTGTGTGTGTGTGTGTGTGTGTGTGTGTGTGTGTTTGTGTGTGTGTTTGTGTGTGTGTGTTGGAGCCAGCTCAAGGGCAGCCCAGATTAAACAGTCATCTCTGGCCGTGTTTGGACCGGTGTAATCCTGAGTGGGTTCAGAACACAGTGCTGCTTTATCTCTGATATGAGGAGGATGAAAGGATCGATTGACGACCGATCAGCTGACGGGGTCCTCACGAGGACCGGGTTCTGGGTCTCCGGGGTGGTGTGGGCCGCCGTGACCACAGAGGGCCCGGAGCCCGGAGCCTGGAGCCGGGAGCCTGTCTGCTGCTGATAAATGAGCTGGCACTATCAGCCCGGGACGAGGAGGATCCAGGACACCAGATTAAGAGCAGCGGCGCTGCTAATCAGCCCGAGGAGCTCGATAAAAATGTGTGTAAACTGTCCGGCTTCCTGAAGCAGGAGCCTGATGAGAGGCCTGCTGGGTCTGAGGGATCCGCCTGACGGCTTCCTCCTGAGATCCATGGTTCCTGGAGAGGAAGGGGCGGAGCCATCTGTGGTAGGGAGGAGGAGGCGGAGCCATCTGTGGTAGGGAGGAGGAGGCGGAGCCATCTGTGGTAGGGAGGAGGAGGCGGAGCCATCTGTGGTAGGGAGGAGGAGGCGGAGCCATCTGTGGTAGGGAGGAGGAGGCGGAGCCATCTGTGGTAGAGAGGAGGAGGCGGAGCCATCTGTGGTAGGGAGGAGGAGGCGGAGCCATCTCTTTTAGAGAGGAAGAGGCGGAGCCATCTGTGGTAGAGAGGAGGAGGCGGAGCCATCTGTGGTAGGGAGGAGGAGGCGGAGCCATCTGTGGTAGGGAGGAGGCGGAGCCATCTGTGGTAGAGAGGAGGAGGCGGAGAAATCTGTGGTAGGGAGGAGGAGGCGGAGCCATCTGTGGTAGGGAGGAGGAGGCGGAGCCATCTGTGGTAGGGAGGAGGAGGCGGAGCCATCTCGGTGTGTTTGATTCCTGGAATCGGGGTTTCCTCTGACCTGAAGGCTCCTCCAGGTCCTCAGTGGATCCGGCACGGTGGAGTCAGGAGCCGCTCTGGTCTCTGAGGTTCTCACACCGCGGAACGTTCTGCCGTTCAGGATCCTGCTGAACTGAGAACGGTCGAGGTCGACCTCTGACCTGAGCTGCTCCTTCTTTTTGGCCAGAAGGTCAGTAACTCACCAGAATGCCCGACTGCTCGATTGGTCGTTTGAACAGTTGATGCTGGACTCGCCTGAACTCGGTAACCATAGCAACACGTCGCCGTCTCCGGTCCAACAGGGAAACCGTCACAGCACAGTTATCTTCAGACTCGGTTTTTCATTGAACTCTTCTACAAGCGGAGAGAAACCCTCCAGTCCTGCTCTGCTGACCTGGTTCCAGGATGGACCAGCGATCGGCGGCTCGGGTTAATGTGATTGATCCGAACCAGCCGGCTGATCACCAGTCGCTCTGCTTCAGCTGGACGACCAGACGAGCTTCAGGCTCCAGATATCGTTTATTTTCTGCTTCTAGCTGGATAGCAGGAGTCTGGAGGTGGAATGCTTCGGTCCATTTTCTCTTCAAGTTGTTTTTGTCATTGAGCTGATTTTACGTTTTAACCGTTTTAACTTTTTTCAGCTGCTGTTCATATTTTAGCTTGAGTTTCATAGCTGCTGTTGTCTGTGTCTGGGCTGCTGGGAGGCGGCGGCGGCGGCGGCGGACCAGAGCGAGCAGACAGCTACGGCAGGAAACCCGGACGCCGAGGTTATTAAACGGGTGAAACATTAGGAGGAAATGTAGCCGTTTCCTCCTGGGTTTACTGGAAAGAAGCTGTGGTGACGCATCGCCAGCGTTTCTGCTGATTCGCCCTGATGCTGCTCAGATTCCAGACCTTTGGATGATCCGTCACTTCTTCCATTAACGGATTTTTAACTTCCACAAGTTTGATCGTCTTAGTTGTTTTATCTAGTTTAGCATATATTGATTGATTTATTGATTTAGCCATTTTTGCACTTTCTTCAGTGTTTACTTATGCATTCAAAAACTCTCTTAAATTATTTTTTTTCAGCCAGTTTTGAAGTTGTGCTCTTTCAGACCTACTTTCTGGTTCTGGTAATTGTTTTAGCCATTTTAACGATTTGGTTTATTCCCATCTCTCCACCCGCAGCTTTAGTTTGAGCTGTCTTAGAGTCTTTCAGTCTTCAAACTACTTTCCCTGGGAGTGACTGACTGACTGTCTGGTGTTCAAATGAAATCCACATTTCAAGAAAGAAGAAGCCGCTCCGCCGGTGGAACACACTCCGTGCTTCAGCTCTCCGGCTCTCTCCGGGTTTTTCACTGTTTAATTGAATCCAAAGTGAACATTTAGTTCTTTGTGGCCGTTTCGGCTCAGGTTCAGCGCAAGAGCAGCCATCAGGTGTGAGGCGAAGAAAAGTGGATCTTTATTGTCCTGTAAAGTTTAACTGAGCACCTGAGAGAGAGAGAGAGAGAGAGAGAGAGAGAGAGAGAGAGACACACACACACACACACACACACACACACACACACACACACCACTAAGTGAGGGCTGGAGTATGATTACAGGCCTATTTACATTACGGCATCGAGCAAGAGAAACGAGGGCAGAGAGAAGATGGTTTCCAGATGTGAGGAGGAATTCAGACTCCCCTCCTCTTCCTCCTCTTCCTCCTCTTCCTCCGTGCAGAGCGAGGTCTGGAGCAGTCTGAGCGTGTTGCAATTGGCATGAGGATGGAGGAGGAGGAGGATGGTGGGGGTTCTGAGACGTGAGCGCCCCCGGTGGTCTCAGGCGGGTCACTGCATCAGGAGAGTCTAACTGATCCAACCAGCAGCGTCCAGACTGTTTAAACACACAAAGCTACCGTAACTCCTGGAGTATAAGTCAGGAATGGCATAAAAGCATCGTGGAGAGGGAGAAAATGTGTTTGTGCAGCTTCGTCCAGCAGATTCTGGATGTATGCAGATGATGCTGTGGTAAATGTTAGTGAAGGTAACCTTTGTTACGGCTGTGATTCGACTCCCTCAGACAGAAACATTTCACTGCCAACTTTTGAAAACACACTTCTGCATCGGTCTGTTTTCAAAAGATGTGTTTTCCCTGTTTCCATGGAGACTGGTGCATTCCAAAAAAAAAAAGTTCTGGAAGCCATTCTCAAAAGGTGTTTCAAAACAGAACGAAAATAACTTTAAAATCTGTTTTGAAAAATACTTTTATAACTTTTAACACCCAGTTAAACTCATTTTGAAGTTATAAATCATGAGCTTTGTGCTAGTTTGGTCTGTTTTACATGTTTTTTTTTCACATGTCTTATTATAGTTAATGACACTTAGATGGTGCTGATTTGGAATTTGTGTGAGTTTAAAAATGTTGGGTGAAGATTTAACCTGCAGATAGGCCTACTGCTTCAGGATCAACAAAAGACGCTGCTTTGTTGCAGTTTCACTTCAAGTTTTGAAAACTTTCAAAGTAATTAAACTTGAACTGGTTTTTGCTTCCATTTTCTGTTGCACACTGTAACGTTGCATTTTGGCTTTCATTCTTGTAATTAATGGATTGCTCCCTCCATCATATTAGATCATGGACATATGATCTCTCTCTCTCTCTCTCTCTCTCTCTCTCTCTCTCTCTCTCTCTCTCTCTCCCTCCCTCTCTCTCTCTCGGTCATTTCAGGAAATACCAAAGCCCACTTCTTTCCCCCCTCCGAAGGGAAACTGCCCGACATTCCTCTTGGCTCTGTAAACACAAACCTGTCTGATTGATACGTGCATGTACACGTGCACACTCTGGTTTTCCCTGACCCTGGATCCATTTCTGTAGACCAGCAGTGAGAACCAGGGGCAGACGGCGGAGCGGCCGGTCAGTGCGCCGTTAAAACTGCACTTGTTGGGATCTCTACCGGCGCACCGGATCAGAAGCTGAAGCATCTTCAGCGGTAAACACACTTTCAGGGCTCTTAGCCGTCTGTCAGGACAGTTTGGGCTTCAAACTCTCCTCAGATCTTAGAAATGCACTCGTCGTGCCTGACCTGTTCATAAAGTTACAAAGAGAAAACCTTCAGGAAGCCTCTGTACGTCCTTTAAACTCAGTCTGAAGCCTCTTTAGCCCCTTTCAACAACTTCCGAAGCAAACATTTATAAAGTCACAAAGTACCTTATTAACACCGTCACGTGTCACTGAGTCATCATTAAAGGTGTAGAAAAGAGTAAAATGGACCAAAAACAGTACGTTTTTCAAGATGTAGGCTTTTAAAAACGTATTTTTTAATAAAACTTGGATTTAAGCCAAACATTTCAGACATCTCCTGACCTCTGATCTTGTGTGTTTTTTGCGACAAACGTTGCAGAACTTGTTCCTAAATGTGTCGACTGTCACTTTTTCTAAATACACTGTGACAGTGTTCTTATTTTATCAGCAGTCAGACGGCGGTACTGGAGTTACATGCTCTGGAAACCCAGAGCTTCATTTTGAGCGGAAACGTTCAAGTTTCACCGACTCATCTGCACATCTCCATCGTTCCTCTGGATCACAACTTTTCTTTTATTGTGAAAATGTAGTATTTTGCTACCAAGTGTGAAAAGAACAGTGAATTTAGAGTTAATTGTGCTCATTTAGAGTTAGTGTGTGACTTTCAAGTTAAGTGTGCGAGTTTCGAATTAACTGTTTAACTTTAGTTACAGTAGTTGGGTGACTTTTCAAGTAATTGTGTGATTTTCGAGTTGAATGTGTGAGATAAGAATTATCTGCCTGAGTTTAGAGTTAATCATATGAGTTTAGTTCATGTGAGTTCAGAGTTACTCGTGAGAGTTCAGGTTTAACTGTTTCATGGCTTTGCGGTGATCTGTGAGTTTTGATTTCGATGTGGAAGCGGCGGCGTCTCAGCTTCTCTTTCATATTGAAAGACGTTCATTTGAAGCGTTCATCCCAGCCTGCTGGTGAAGCAGCTTCAGCCACGATGCAGGCGAGAGGCGTTCTACCCCCTGGAGCGAGATCTGGAGGAGATCCACCCAACCTCACTGAGCTGCTGAGGGGGAGCAGAGTCAACACTTCAACACCCAAATGAGAAAGTAACTGTGTGTGTGTGTGTGTGTGTGTGTGTGTGTGTGTGTGTGTGTGTGTGTGTGTGTGTGACTCCAACTGAACTTGTCGAGTTGGTTTGACCCAGTTTTCCATGAGAGGAACCAGACAGGATGTGTTTCACATTTATTTGATTTAAAGGTTCTTTTTCTTTTTGCGTGTGCAGAGTGGAGTTTCTCAGAGCTCCTGAATGATCCGTGAGCTTTCATCGAGTCCCGGAGAGATGTTTGTGAAGCTAAATAATAAGACCGTGGAGCAGTGAGCGTATTTTTAGTGTGCTTATGTCATTTAAAACTAAAATAACGCAGGAGAAACCCTGACACCTCCTTGTTTTTGTCTGGAGAAAAGCAGATTTATGAAGCATCTTTTGTCATTTTCTTGCTCCGGCGAGGAATAAGAGGTTCAGGAAGGGGAATCCCAAGAGGCGGGATCCGGGTATTAATCGTGAGCAAAGCCGAGGCGGCAGTGGATGTATGGGTGGAAACACCGATTAACCCTCAGACTGAACTTCTGGAAACCCTCCGTCAACGCCGCTTCGGCCCAGCGGCGGAGCGGTTCCTCCATCTGGAGCTGAGTGTGTGTCAGTCTCAGCTTTGTTTATCCTAACACATAGACACACACACACACACACCCCTGAACGGGGCAGGCAGCGTTCAGTCCGGGCTTGTTGAGATTGAGAAATCTGCTCCTTGACGTGGGATGATTAATGTGAGCGGAAGGTCGTGGTCTCCTCGCTGAGAGCAGGTTTAATGTGATCAGGATTCTCTCTCTGGGGGAATGACATGATGATCAGGAGATGTGATCACCATCCAGGGATCGACACATCACAGAGGATGTGGCGGCTGACCACTCCTCCCCGTGGTCGTCTGATAACCTGTCCACTTAGCCGGAGTGGCCCCCCGCCCGGCCCCCCGCCCGGCCCCCCCACCCAGCCCCCCGCCCGGCCCCCCGCCCGGCCCTGTGAGCCTGAGAGGATCCACCAGCAGGGATTCTGGGGATCAGACCTCGCGTCACGCCGGGCAGCAGCGGCCGCGGTGCGTTAAGCTTCCCGTCTTACCGTGATTAGCTGCGACAGGCTGCTGGGTGACTGCGAGCCCCCCCCCCCCACCCCCCCGCCGAGCCCCATCCACTCGTTAACCGGAGAATGGAGACGACCCCGGCACGCCGGAGCTTCCCGCTTCGCCCGTAACGTGAACAAGATGTTCGGTTCGGATCGTCAGTACAAAGCGGGCTCTATTGTGTGGGCCGACTTTCTGCTCATGTTCCATGCAGATAGTTTACATGTCATGTGAAAAGAAAAACAGCTGCCTCCGTTATTGAATCCCCATCAGAGGACGCAGTGAAATGGAAGTAAGTGCTGCGTATCGATTAAATCACCAGCGGACGAGCCATTAAAGAGCAGGACCGTGCCCCAGTTAGGAGAACATGTCCACAGGACAAATATCTGGACAGAACTATTTAAAGACCGACTTTTATCAAGTTTATCACCACTCTCTCTCTCCTGAAGCCAAAAGGCCAAAAAGCTTAGCTTAATATAGCATCCGGCCCAGAAATAGCCTGAAATATAAAAGATACCAACAGTAATTAATGACTGGAGGAGTTGCTTTAGGAGACACTTTGCGTTTAATGCAAATAGTTCAGGAATTAGCTGACTGGCTAGCTTTAGCTAGCTTTAGCTGAAGGTGAAAAGAGCCACTAGTAGTAGTTTGTGGAGCAACCTCTTCCGCCAGGCTCGCACTGGATCGGGTCCGGCTCCGGTCCGGACACCGCAGCTAATCAGTAGTCAGTAATCAGTAGTGGTTCACAGCAACAACCAGGTGGCTGTGGTCCGGTTCCGGCGCCACTACGGAGCCCCTCCGGTGGTCCGAAAACTTTCCCCAAGGATCCTATTTTTCCGGATGCCGGAGCCCTACGCTGTCAATCCAAGCACAAGCAAGTCGCGTGCCGGAATTAAAGTAGATACCTGTTCCGAGATAAAACTGAATAATTCCTCTTTATTCTTCTGGTAGAATACATAACGAACAACGTGATCTAGTCATTATACGCATTGGAAGAATGAATGATTTTGAACTTGAAACGACACCAAAATTGCACAAAAAAACGCTAGAGAGACCTGGAGCGGCTCTGCGTTGCCAGATTGGGCAGGTTTCTGCTAAATCAGGGTTCTTTTGAACACGTCGGGTTGGTTGATGAAATGGTTATGTGCTTGTAACGTGTTTTAATTTTGCCAATCAGGGTTTTACGGATTTAACATGCATTTTCTACAGAGATGGAGATTTGAGCTGCTTTCTATTGTTGGACGGGTTTGAGATAGTGTTTGGGCTGAAAGAGCGACAGATCGGGCAACCTCCTCTGGCAGAACGCATCGGCGGCGGTGTGGTCACAGTGCTGCGGTAATTCCGTACCGGAGACGGAACGCATCCAGTGTGAGCCGGCGTAATTAATCTAAGTGTTTGAAATCTCCACTGAGCAGCTCTTGTTCGCGAGTCGGCGGTGGTTTAATCCTGGGAGGAGGCGGGACGTCCGCAGGTGAGATTGGAGGGAAATTTAGAGCAGTGTATAGAACTTAAGATTTGAAGTCAGTTTTCACCCAAGATATTTTAAAAATGAAAAATATAAAATCAACCAGAGGTTCAAACATCTGTGGGACTGTTCAGTCTCACAGTGTGACGTGTTACAGGAAAGATTTGTAAACATGTCCCGAATGAATCCATCGCTCTCCGGTCACTGTGATTAAATGTCTCGCAATTCAATTCAATTCGAAATAGGCTATCAATTACTTCAACTTGTGCACAAAGTGGAAGTAAGAGAGGCTTTTCCCAGGAAAAGAGGTGAAGTACAGAACTTCCTGTTAATGTTCTCGTCAAGCTACTACCACTGACGTATTCAACTGCTGGCCTGTGGACCACATGAGGCCATCATGGTCATAGTCTGAGGACCCTGTTTGAACTTGATTCTACAGAGTAATTACAGTGTTATCTCAAAAATATGAAAACATTTCTTGTAAAGTAGCACTACTTTAATTATGAAAAGGTCACGATTGATGAATAACGCTGTAGTTTGCATGTCAGGCCACTAGTTGGTGCTCAGTTTTGTAGTAATACAACCATACACACTCAGAACATTGACGCTCCTTGAAACTGCCGGTCGTCGTCGTATAGGCCCTCTCAGTGTCTGCTGTGTGGAGGGAGTGTCCCCTTTATGCAGATGACGGTGTGGTAAATGTTAGTGATTGTACACTTTGTCATTGCTGCTGATTGCCCCACATTATGGTCCCACAGTGAGCATGTGAAGTGCCTTGTGTTTCTGAAGAACTGCGCTTTCTCTTCTTCCATGTAGATGAAGTCCAAAAATCAGTCAAAACACAACAGAAAGTTTAAGGTTTTCACATGAAAGTGGAACTGACTGCTCTTTTTTTTCATACTTAAGGGAAACTGTGAAGCAATAAGCTGTTTTTACAGTGTAAAAGCTCGCTAACGCGCAGCATCACCGATGGGAATAACTCCGTCTTTGTTGGTTTTACAACACGAGTATGAAGAGCAGCGGAGATGGGAGATGGAGAGTGAAGGAGAAGGTCATGAGGGGAGTATCTTGTTCACACATGCCTCCTCCCTCCCTCTCTCCTCCCTCTTTATCTGCCTCCCTCCCTTCCTCCGGCAGCACTACCAGAAGAGCGGAGCGAGACAGCAGCTCAGCATTGTTTCCTCCACAGCGTTGTGCCACTCTCCAAGAATTTGTGGCACTTCAGCGAGACGTGGTCCGGCAGGAAGAGACGCTTTCCTGCTTTTGTCAACACACAAGAAACCTTTAAAGAGAAGCTGCTCTCCTGCCTCTTGAGCGGCGTTGTAATCCCAGTATAATCCGTCTTTGGCTTGCTGTTGTGATTCTCCCGCCGACGTTTTCATGAGGATGGTTTGACTGGGAGAAGAGACGGAGGCACAGATGTCAGAGGAGCCACCGCTTTCAAGAGGAGTAAAGAAAGAAGACGTCCCTCAGCTGTTGGATTTGAGTTCTTTAGAAACCCGTGGAGGGTGACGGAGGAAGAGAGAACTTGAGGAACACCATGGCTGGGATGTACGGATGCTTCAGGGGTCGGAAGTAAGTTCCTGAAGATTTCGACATGTTGTTCTGACACCTGACAGCACAGCGTTGCTCATGTAATTACTCACCCAGGGAGTGTCAGGGCACGCTTATCAGCTCTTAAACGTGTCTAAAAAGATCCCGGCTGCTTCTTCCTCAGCCACATGAGTCCACGGTGACACTTTGGCTCAGTGTGTTGACACGCTGCTTTTCTCCGGTTGATCTTCCTCCCAGGCGAGTCCACACCGGCTCTTCCTGCCCAGGTTTGATCCAACTTGCTCCCTGGTTGTTTGATGGGATAATTGGCGAGCCGTTGTTGGCGCCGACGCTCGGTTGCATGACTCACTTCGGATGTCAGAAAACTCCAGAATTACTTGTGCTTTTGTCTTGGTAGCGGACAGACGGCCACGGTTCACCGTGACTTTCCTTGGAGCGAGCTCCAGCCAGCCGCTGCACAGTCGATGCTGTAGATATATCGGGCTGCCTCCTCGTTTGAATCTGAGTGCACGTTTCTGGAAGTCCTCCGTGATTCCAGTGCTTTGAATTCTCTAAATATAACTCGGGGCTTGGCAGTGCGATTGGACCACAGAGGGTTCAGCATAATGAGTGCCTTCAGCTTTTCTCGACTACAGTAAAGTTTCTTTTTCTGTCCGTTAGTCGTGTAGATGTGGTATCGGTGGCACCAACGCCCCCCCCCCTCTTCCACTCTTTCTCTCTTTTCAACCTCAAGACAGCACGACAATGTGAGCTTTTACTGCCCACTCAGCAGAGTTGACTCGGACAAACATTTTGTTTGTGTGACACGCAGAGAGAAAGTGAATGAGGCAGAGAGACGAGGCGACGAGCTGCTGCCTCCTTCACTTCTTATTCTGACAATATGTAGAGACTCCAGGCGGAGGTTGACAGTTTGGCATTTACCATCAGAAAACCACCTGAGCAAGGAAGTTTCATCCTGTTTGGTGAAAAGTAGTCAAAGTGTTTGGTCTTCGGGCTCCCTGTTCTACACCTCAAACTTCTAATGAGTACATCTAGTCATATGGTATTTAGTCATTTTTATCTATTAAGAGACCGATTCTTCCTCCTGCTTGGATCAGTGGACCCTGATCACTCGTATCCGTCCCCCGATCAGGTATAACATGGTGACCATGACGTTGTAGAAGTCGCCTGTTTTTCGCTGCAGAAAGTTTTTTGATGTTTCTGTCAGGATCGGGATGATCTTTTGCAGTTTGACTCTTCATATGCACACTCCGGTACAAGACCTGTTTCAAGGGTTCTGGCTCCCAGGACCAGGTTTTTGATTTGGCTAGCTGACTTGCTCGTAGCTCCATCTAAAAACCTTCTATTCGGCGGACAAAACTAACCGTAATTTGTAGCTTTCAATTTGTTGTGATGCAGTACCTTTAAAGTGTTAGCATGCTAGCGTTAGTGAACATGTTGATGCTTGGAGTTTGGTTCTGCTTTGTGAAACTTGACATTTGGCACAAGTTCTCATGATTATTAACCTAGTTTCTTTTAACATCTGTTTGTCTGAACCCATGCTCATCATAACTGAAGTCTACAACCTGAAGCTGTAAATATGAGCTGTGAGGACGAGTGTTGGTTCCTCGGTGTGTGTGTGTGTGTGTGTGTCCCCGGTCCAGCAGTGCTTACGTAACCACAGCAGTGAGTGTGTGTGTGTGTGTGTGTGTGTGTGTGTGTGTGTGTGTGTGTGTGTGGCAGGAGCCTCGGCGATGCAGCTGGAAGTGAATGCAGACTGTGCCGAGTGACTGATGGAGGTGTTTGGTCGGTTTCTGCCTCCAGTCCATGTAAGGCCTGTTGCTAGGAGTGCTCACACACGGGGGGACGGGGGGGACGGGGGGGACGGGGGTAGAAACCCTCAATCCCACAAGGAGGGTTTGTCTTTTGTTACTCGGGTTCGGAGCCGTTTGGACGATCTTTAAAACAAATCCAGATCTGCCTCCATGGGTTTGAGGGAAAACCTCTCGGAGACGTCTGCAGTCACGTCCAGCGGTTTGAGAAGCTGACAAGAATTCATGGAATCTCCATTAAAAAAAAAAAAAAAAACCTGAGCGCTGCTGGGAAGTCCTCGTGTCGGTTCACCTCCTTCTGCTGGATTACTACAGTCCAGGTCTGAGAAGCTGAAGTCCCAGTGACCTGGGACTCTAATCTCTGCTTCATGCTCGTGTCTCCGGGGTCCCGGGGTGAGGGACTGCAGCTGGTCCAGCCGGGTCAGGGTGAGGGACTGCAGCTGGTCCAGCCGGGTCAGGGTGAGGGACTGCAGCTGGTCCAGCCGGGTCAGGGTGAGGGACTGCAGCAGGTCCAGCCGGGTCAGGGTGAGGGACTGCAGCTGGTCCAGCCGGGTCAGGGTGAGGGACTGCAGCTGGTCCAGCCGGGTCAGGGTGAGGGACTGCAGCTGGTCCAGCCGGGTCAGGGTGAGGGACTGCAGCTGGTCCAGCCGGGTCAGGGTGAGGGACTGCAGCAGGTCCAGCCGGGTCAGGTGTGAAGTGAAGACCAGGGGTCTCCAGGTGTCGCATGTTTCCTCAACATGGTTTTTCAGTTTCTTACGCAGTTCTTTTGACCTTTCTTTTGCATCTTCAATGAAACGTTTTTCACTAATTCACGTGAAAAACTCTTCAACTTCACACGTCTCGAGTAAACTTTCTTCTTAGGATGAGTTTATTTTTCCACGAGCAACAAGCTGCAACACATTTCGTCTTACGGTCTGAAAAGGACAAGTGTGGAATTGTTGTGGGCGAGGTAGAAGAGTGAAGCAACATTTTAATCAACTGAAGATTCGGAGATCTGGATAATCAAACAATATAAAATCAGAACCATAATCTTTTCACTTACAGCCTGGAAGCAAAAGCATCTTAAGGATGTAAACAGTCAAATACCGAACAGAGTTCTTAGTAACGTCTATTAAACAGTGTGCGAAGGCCACCAACAACACTTTGCCCTAATTACTGGTTTAACAAGCAGGTTTCAGCTGGTTTTTACTGCTTCGTGAAGCAAAACTTTCTCAAAAAAAAACCATGCAATAAATTTTTAGAAGTTCCCGAATCCGCATTTTTCCCATCGTTTTTAAAGGGAAAGTCACAGTGACGCTGAGATACTGAATAACTTCCATGGTGGTCAGCAGAGCCCGGCTGTGGCGTGTCGGGCAGGAAGAGAAGGACGGAGGAGTGACGGAGGAGTAACGAGGCCTGAGGAGAGAGGAATGAGGAGGAATGGCCGAATGTTGGTGAGGAGCCGCGTTATCGGGCCTCGTCCTCCGGCTCCGGCTCGTCTCCTTTTATGGCTGCTGGGCCTGAATGCAGCAGCTGCAGACGATGTGGACGCGTCCGACAATAACAGAAGTCATGGAAAAGCTTTTTAACGTCTCCGAGAAGAGTGATGGCAGAGCGAGGGATGTTTTGCATGCTGTTCCCCATTAAAGTTTTATTAAATCAGGTGGAGAGAGGACATGTGACTCGGAGGCAGAGAGCAGCCAGTCTGGACCCCGTCCACACACCGGATGATGGATCTGGAGGAACCGCAGCCACAACGGCCCGCTTCTCCTTCAAACCAAAACTAATTAGTCGGAAACTTACATATTAATGGGATTCAGCTGATCTGTGGGCAAAATTACTACACTGGTCGCAAAATGTCTCAAGTACCTCTGAAACAATTAGAGATATAGAAGCATGTGTTCACCTCGGAGACAAAAGATAATTTAATTTAAAAAGTGTTTATACACCAAATTCTCATCGCAGGTTGTCTCCAGAATTGATCCGCCTGAGAGTGAATTCAGGACCAAGTTGTCCCTGACGTCTACAACATGCGGCTCTGGAGCCAAACGTGGTCTTTAAACTCCCCGTCGGTGCTCTCTAGTGTTTTCACAACGTTCTGTATCGATGCTATTGATTCTATACTCATTCATGTTTTATCTGTACAGTGTGTGCCAAAAACAAAGCAAGAAAAAAAATCTCAAATGGCTAAAGTAGCTAACGATGCTCATCTAGCTAAAACTACGAGTAAAGGAAAAAAGTAAAAATTGCCAAAAAGGTAAAAACTGCTTAAAAAGTAAAAAAACGTGTAAATTTTTAAAATAGCTGTAACAAGTTAATGATTTAAAACTGCTTAGAATTGTGAAATTGCTACAATAGTAAATACAGCTAGTGTTGCTAAAATGCTACTATTGCTAAAATGATTAAAATTGGCTTAACATAGCTTAAATTGTTAAATAAGCTGAAAATGGGGAATTTTATAAATGCCTCAAGCTACTAACCTGGTCTAGGCATGAAGAGTGGCCAGAGAAATTATTATTAGAATTTATTATTTTTAAGGAGCCATATCATGTTTTTCTCACAAGTTTTTAAGAGCTCATCACACACTAACAATGTTAAAAGCTCATATAAGTCATTATTTCATGATGGAGCTTCTTTCAAGGTTAGAATTGGTAAAACTGACTATAACAAGAAGAACGCTGGACTGAAGTCGGCGGAGGAGTTCTGAATGAGCGGGTGCCGTCAGTAATCCGTCACACTCCTGCAGAGTGGAGGAAGAGGAAGAAGAAGAACAGAGTATCTGTTAGTATCTGCAGGTATGTCATTATCCTGATTCCACCGTGGACCGTCCTCATGTTTCCACAACGTTCATTCAGGTGACGGCGGCTAAATGTTGGGCGGGACTAGATCTGGAATATCCTGGTCTTAGAGCGTCTTCCTCCCTCTTTTCCTGGTTTATCCAGATTCCTCATTGAAGAGTCGGAGTGATGAACGGCCAAGTCCACTTCAGGGACAGGAATGTGTGACGGAAAGCAGAAATTTCATTCATGAGCGCTGGTTAGCGGCGCTCACATGACTCAGGTCGAGCCGCACAGCGAAGGGTTTGTTCCGTCTGAGCCCGACGGCGAATCCTGGTATCTGAGGCCGAGGACGCCGGGACCGGGTTCCACATTCACGCTGGGTTTTCCTTCAGGACGTGTCCGCCGTGCGCTCTGTGAGCCGCTGAGTCTCTGAAAGCCCCGCACGCCGCTGGTCCTAACGGCTGCAGTAATGCAGCCAGGTTAGCCTGGTCCGGCTGCTGGAGCCACCAGGCCCGGCAGGACCGCAGCAGACGGGGTCTGCGGTGTCCAAACACAGTCCTGCAGCAATATGTGACCGGATCAGATTACTGCCAGTCCTGAAGGGGACGGTTACAAAGGTTAATGCTGCGTCTCAGTAGAAACCAGTAGAGAGGAAATCTGTTAGTGGAGCTGAAGAGTCCGCTGTGGCTGTTTTCAGAAGTCTTTATTGACAGATTAGAACTTAAAACCAGCTGAAATGATTTTAATGATTTAATCTGCAGAAGCGTCACAGGTAGTCTGTTCGTCCAGGTGTGTATTCGTCCAGGTGTGTGATCGTCCAGGTGTGTGATCGTCCAGGTGTGTGTTCGTCCAGGTGTGTGATCGTCCAGGTGTGTGTTCGTCCAGGTGTGTGATAGTCCAGGTGTGTGATAGTCCAGGTGTGTGATCGTCCAGGTGTGTGTTCGTCCAGGTGTGTGATCGTCCAGGTGTGTGTTCGTCCAGGTGTGTGTTCGTGCAGTCAGATCAGTGGCAGTACCAGGGTCACATCAGCTCCAGGGACCAGGCGTCACAGCCCCACAGAGGGATCCTGTGTCTCCTGAGGCCCTGTCATGGCGGGTGAAGGGTTGGGGCGTGGGGGGGGGGGGTGGGGGGGGTCCTCATCAGACCTCATGTCAGACGCCTCCGTCGGTGCGAACGGCAGTGAGTCAGCGCCGTCAGCCGGTGGCGGTGTGATGAGTCTGGAGACACTCGGCCCATTGAGGCACGAAGGCTGGCTCGCTTTACGTCAGAGACGGAAGCCTCCGGTGGACGGAGCGAAGACGCCGTTCGCACGGCGACGGGCCGCCGTTCACGCCGGGTCCACACTCCACTTCAGCGCCTCGCCCGACGCCACAGGAGAACGTCACCGGGGATCGTCTTAGGACTGTTCTGCATGAATCAGCTGGACAAACAAGACAGAACAAGACCAGGGTGTGTGTGTGTGTGTGTGTGTGTGTGTGTGTGTGTGTGTGTGTGTGTGTGTGTGTGTGTGTGTGTGTGTGTTGGAGGTATTTGGGTTCTAATGAGGTTATTTCAAACTGTTGAACGAAGCCAAACCCCCACAGGTCTGAATACCTCCACGCTCTAATCCACTGTTACATAATGAGGCTGATACACACACACACACACACACACACACACACGGTCAAAGCCTTCCAAATAAAGCTAATGATGTGCTTGAGAGTGTTTACACAGCATGCGCACTAATACTGCGGAGGGATCAGGATCTGCAATAAACAGCTGGCAGGAAAACGTCACGGAGCAATGCATCCTGGGAAAAAAGCTCCGAGCGTGTGAAAGAGTTGTGGTCCTAACGGGAGAAGTGGGTTCTCAGGGTCTCTTTCATGGAGCGTCTTCGTACAGAATCCACACAGTTTCTCACCGATCGTGTTTTTATGACGCCGAAGTTTTCCAGTAAATCCGAGAAAGGTTTTATTTTTTCCAGTCATAACATGTAAAGAGGAAACTCTCTTTAATATTCTTATTGTGTGTCATAATGCCATAATATTTTAAGACACTGTATTATTGTAGATTAAAAGTCCATAATAACGTAGACTAAAGCTTATCAACATTAAAAATGAACTAAAATATAATATCTATACTGTGACTTCACTTTTTAATTTGAATTATGTGAAAAAAACTAGTTTTTGTTTTCTGATCTGCTTCTAAAAGCACTGATAAAATCGTAGTTAATAATATAAAATCCATCCCAGAAGCCCTTTATATACTTGCTTTAACTCTGGTTTTTTGCACCTCATTCTGCTCAGTTCGGTTCCCTTTTAGGTTTTTTTTCCACTCCAGTTCTCTGCAGTTGAAAACACGACTTCTGTTCATCTCTGCTGTGGCTCTGAATGCGCCTCAGTCCTACCAGGTTGATCCGACAGTCGATGGCCGTCAAAATGTTAAAGCACTGCGGTGGTTTTTAATAAAGGGGCTCCAGAGGCTGAGGCCCCGCTGCAGTGCATGCTGGGATTTGGGGGCAGCTGACGGGTTTGTTTACGCCGGCTGCCTGAACGACGCCGTTCCTTTGTTTTAACGGGTTAGTAACTAGAGCTGGTCCTGAATATCCGAATATTCAAGTCTTCGTCTGAATTCGTCTTTTATGGTTTCAGGTAACGGTTCAGGGTTAATGGACGCAAACCGAAACCTTTAAAGATTTTATAACAACACAAGCAGTGAGGTTGTGTTTTAGTTGAAGTAGTTGAGCCCGGCGGCGCTGCTGCACGCTACTGCTCCTGTTCTCTGTTTATTAGTCGGGTCTCTATGTTTTCAGGGTCTGGTTTAGAGCAGGGAACACGGACAGGGTGACCTCTTCCTCAGCGCTCTCTGGCCTTCACGTGGCCGGGGGATTTGAACCCTCAAACCCTCACTGAAGTGACTCCCGGAGGTTAACCGGAGCTGAGGGTGAACCGGGGACCCGGCGCGACCGGCTGAATGCAGGAAGTCCGGAGCTGTGTTCGATACAGTGGGATTTACTGGGACTTCAGTGACCCTGAGCTGAAGCTGCGGACCATCAGACCAGGTTCTGGTCCAGGATCAGCAGGCCGGTCTCTTCCTTCATCAGAGTTCCTCTGTGTGGATGAAGCGGCGCCTTTCGGCTCTTCTCGCCGCCCTCACTGCTCTCTTCCTCTGTTTACTGTAACTCTGCTGCTTCTTTTTCTTTTTTCTTTTGTGTCTCCACTCCAATATTCTTGTGTTTATCTAACGACTCTTCTTTTCTTTCATGCTGTTCTTTCCCACAACCCCTCTGCCTGACCCTCTCCTCCTCCTCCTCCTCCTCTGGACCTCCCTCCTCTCTCCCCCCCTCCTCTTTCCTCGCTCTGTATTTGTGTTCCCCTCTTCGGTAACTCTTTCGCCCCCCCCTCCCCCTCCCTCCCGGTGGTCCGTCTCATAGATGAAGCGGAGGATGTCGCCGTGGGGATCCGGCTCTGGCAGTGGGCGCAGGTCAGTCCCTCTGGGCCCTGATACCCGATCAAACCCCCCCAAACACCCCGACCATCCTTCGAACCAGCCACAGTGGCTAGAAGCAGCTTCATCCAGACCAGACCGAGCGTTGGCCTCTTCAGCCTTGTCCTTTTCACTCTCGGGGTGTTTGTGTAGTTTGATTACTGAGGCATCGGTACAGATTATTGGCACATGCTGTACTGTGGGTTTGTCCAGATTGACGCTGTCGCCCAAACCAGTCCGTACACCGAGTATAGTCGACCTAACCGAGGTGTGAAGGCTGTCGTGAACCGTGGACGCTACGTCACCTCCGACAGCCGCCGAGGTTCCAGTATCCTGCTGCACCTACAGAACGCCGGGCTGCACACATCAACAAAGAACCTCCAAACCGCCGGCGGAGCTCCTGCTGTCTGTGGGCCGGTGGAGCGCTCCTGTCCTCGACATGCTAACATGCTAACAAGCCACGTGTGTTGTGAGGAGTTCTCTCGTGCGTCCCGTGATTTCTGTTTTCCTGTAATGTTTAACTGTGGCGTCATTCAGTTCCCCGGGACTCGTTGGCGTTCTGTCACCGAGTCGTCCGGTTCCTCCGCCGTCGACGCTGAGGACGGTCAACGTGAAGTCGAAGGGTTTTCCGGTCGATGGCTACCGTTTGATCACGTCATGGTAACACTTACCGAAGACCCTCGGCATGTCAACAAACGCTCCGGAATGTTCCGTCTGCTTCCACAGTACGCGGCTCGCTGTAAACACGGCGGACTTGAGGCTCTCCAGCCGCTTCTTCCATAAAGAGAGGGAGAAGCTTTTTAAAAACAAAACAGTCCTCCCTCCCGAGGACAAAGCGGCCATAAATCCTCCGACAGATTCTTCACTTTTGGCTTTCTCACCATAAAAACATCCAACTCTGTGTATTTTCTCTGTGTTGTCATGGCAACGGGTCGGTTTATACCAGCACTGCAGGCTGATGGGAATATATTCATGATGATCACTGTGATATTACCAGAAACATGTTAAAAACCCATAAAATCCACCTAAATACTGCAACACGTATCTAGTTCACTACGTCTGCATTGAAACCGCCGACCCTCCTTCGGCTGCTTTAAAACGTTTTTATAATCTCTGGCTAATTAAAAGGTTTTGAGCTCAAACTGCCTCCTACAATACATGCAGACATGCTTACACTAAATGAATGGCGACACAGCGGCCGCGACCCCGGCCGGTCGTTTTACTGGAAACCACATCAGGGACGACTCGGCAGGAAGTCCAGCGCTAACTGGATCTGAGGGCAGGACCGGGAGACGGGGAACAACACCGGATTAATCTGAAACTGTGTGTGAGAGATCTGCTAACAGGTTCAACCAGACGGAGCCCGAGAGGCTGAAGAACCCAGGAAGTGGAAAACACCCCAGCTGTCTGTCTCTACATTCATCTGTCCAGAAGAAAACGTCAAAGTCGACTCAGCATGTCAGCTCGGGGTGCTCGGCCTTCACAGTTAGCATGTTAGCATGACACCTAGCTGTGCTGTGAGGGACATGACGTAGCATGCTAGCTACAGGTTAAATGCGAACACAGACTTGGCTTGTTAGCGTGCTAATTTTGCTGAAATATAAAGTTTTGTGCAGGACAGATCTGTTTACACTCTAAAAGTTATTTGTTATTCCCATAAACATATTTATTTGTGTTTTTTTTTTAGCAAAACTAAAGTATAAAATACAGATTTTCGTCTTGAATGTGGTTTGGAAATGTAAACAGTGAAACGTAGCCCAGATGTTTCTGCTGACACTGTGTGGATCGGACTCCGGGTTGCCAGGTTGGATCAGTCCTGATGACTTTATGATTTAACATTGAAGCTGAATTTAGTCCGTTCCTGAAGAAAGCGCGGCTGTTTGCGAGGTGAGGAAGTGGCGGGTTGCTCTGGGAGGTTGTATAAGAGCTTTTCAGAGTTGTGTAATCCTTGAGGAGAACCTCTCTGCTCCGGTGTGAGTCCTGCTGGACTCTAATCGCCTCCTAATCCAGCTGATCGCGCTGCAGATATAAAAATGAGCGGCGGGCAGAACCGGAGAGCGTTCCTCCTCCTGACCCGGACCCGACCCGACCCGACCCGACCCAGACATGAGGATCACACACGCTGACCGCCGTCTCTGTCTCTGTCTCTGCTTCCATCCCAGCAGCGACGGCGCTGCCATGGCGTCTGGAGTGCCGGAGGCGGCGGCCAATCAGGAGCCGGCGGAGATCCAGGAGGAGTGTTCAGGTAAAGACCTGCATCCTGAACCGTCTCCGTCGTTAAAGAATCTCTCAGCAGCTGCAGGATTTCTGCTCATTAACTCTCCATAACACACAGATATCCACATTTATGACACTTTTCTCCAAATAAAACTCATTTAGAGCCACAAAGCACCTTTAAATCTTTTAAAAGAAATTATTTTATATGTAATTTTATTATAAAAATGTGTCTTAGATTGAACTGATGAAGTTTTACAACAATTAATGCTTCTATTTTAGTTATTTTTACTATTTGAACTATTTTTTGCTTATTTTGTACCTTTTCTAACTTAACCTTTTTTTCGTATTGTTTGTTTTGCTGTCTTAACCATGTAATGTCTGTTTTAGCAACTCATGTGATTTTTGCTGTTTTGCTTTTTTTAAACTATTTTTAGTGATTTTTTATGGCTATTTGACGTCTTCTAATTCTATTTATTTATTTATTTATTTACTTATTTATTGCCATTGCTGCTTTAGCAGTTTTTACTCTTTCACCAGTTTTTTTTTTTTCTTCCTTTGTTGGTTTTTACTTATTGCAAAGCCACGTTTCATTTAATAAGTAACTCAGATAAATTCTCAGTCCTCAGTAACTGATAGGTTTGGAGAAAATGTGAAGAACTAAGTTTGAAAAACTTTTCTTTACCTTCTTCTCCGAATCGCTTAACAACTGGAAGAGTCAAACTTGTGTTTTCCATTTGTATTTATTCCAGCATTAAACTTCATGAAATAAAATGAAGATAAAACGTTGTGAGTGAGTGAAGCAGAGCTTCATTCATTCATTTTAAATGGGATCATAACGGGATCCTGGAGAGCAGGTCCCTCAGTGTCCCGCTCATGTTTGGTTTTATGGGTTTTTTTAGTCACCGTTTGACCAGAGATGTTGAGAATGAAGCTGAAAATCCTGAAACGGTGCCTCCGCGAGGCCGAGAGTGTTAAAATGCTGAGTGTGTGGAAAGAAGCTCATGAACGTCTGCATCACATCAGATCCAGAGGAGGTCAGCCCAGCCAGAGCAGGATGGGTCTGCCTGCAGCTGGCAGCAGGAAATGAAGGAACACACACACACACACACACACACAGAAGGAAGGAGCACATTAGAGGGTCACGGAGGTGTCGTGTGGGTGTGGGAACTTCATCTTCGGGGATCTGTGGGAGCACATCCGCAGTGGAAACGCTCTTTGACACAGATGTGTTTTAGCAGGAATGTAAGTGAAAAAATACTGAGATTAATAAGACTTCACGTTCAACTTCATCTCAACATGACGTTGTCATCTGTGTTTTCGTTCCGTTACTGAAGATTTAACATCAGAGTTGATGTATTTGCAGAAAGCGATAGAAGAAGAAAAATGAGCAGAAGATAAAAAAAACCCAATGGTTTCTACATTGTTTAATTCAATACACACGAGCATGAGTTTGGTCACGTCTGGTTTGAGAATAGTATTGATTTTTTCATTTGTTAGTTGATTGAAAGGCTGAAATTGCATATTGCATATACAGCATATAAAAAAGTGAGGAGAAAGATCTGCACCAACTGTTTGCAGTTTTGTATTATTTTGCACGATTTAAAATTTCACATCTTTTGAGACATGAACGTGCTCGGATTAAGTCGAGTACGTGGCAGCATTTTGATTTTCTATTTTCCTTTTTTATTTCAGAAACATTTCACATTTATCCAGAATTTTCCAGTTTGGGATTAATAGAGTAATACTCTACTCTACTGTACTCATTTACACGGTAATATTGAGAAAATTATGTTTTTCTGTCCGGTAACAGTGTACAGCGCAGCAGCGGCGTTCGGAGAAGTGGTGGAGTTTTTCCCCCGTTTCCATGGAGACGGAAAGTTTCACCTGGGAAACCGTTTTCAAAATGCTGCGTTTTCAGTGGCTCCGAGCGCCGTTGCCATGGAAACAGAAACCGAAAACACAGTGAAGGTTCTGTGTTCCCAATTGGAAAACGTCCTGAGTGACCCCGCCCCTCCGTAACATTGTTCCCTTTAAAGGTCGCGACCTTCTCACCCTGTGAAGGAACCAGCTTCTCCTCAAGCTGCTGTTCAGAGCGTTCAGCTAAACCGGAGTATCTGAGCCCCGCAGGTCGGCGCTGACCTTCCCCTCGGTCCGTGGCCTTTTTCAGCCCTGCGCCTGATTGTGTATTGTGCCTGAAATAGCAGGATGAGTGTGTGTGTGTGTGTGTGTGTGTGTGTGTGTGTGTGTGGCGCACCACTCTGGAAGCTCCTCAGCTGAAGGTTTCAGCCATGGGCCCGGGGAGGAGGACGCCTCCAGCGTTTCACGGCTCAGACTGAGAGGAACGTCCGTTCGGACCCGTTCGTCTCGCCGGACATCCCGGAGCCGTCAAACCGTCTCAAGACGTTTGTGGCGGAGGGCTCCTGAGTCGCGTTGTTTGTTTGTTGTGAGTGTTTAATGGAGAACTGCGGAACGTTTAGCAGAGTTTGACCGAGACTCTTGAAGCCTTTTCACCCCGGCTTCAGATTTACATGCCAGACATTTTTCAGTTGTGATTTAGCTGAAACCAGAGAGTATTTTTAGAGGAGGAATGCTGAGGCTTTCCCCGCAGGCCGGACGGCCAGAGCAGGACGTCTTAAAGGCTGTTCCACATGCGGCTCTGCTCCGAGGGTCTGCTCTGGTCCAGTCAGGCCAGGATCGCTCCAGATGATCTGTCCTCCCAGCATTTTAAATAAGACGCCAGCAGACAGCCTAGCGTCCATCAGTGTTTAACGGTCAGTCAGTCGGGACCGACTGAGTCAGTCTCCTGATCAGGAACTCCACTGATTTTTGAAGAACATCTTGCTGTAATCAGGCCTTGATCTTCAGGGCCTGGTGGACTCTGGAGGCAGATCTGGGCCCTGCGGCTCGGGGGCCGCCTGGAGAGACCATCAGGAGCCGTAATGAGCCGCCGAGTCACTGAACAGCAGTGAAAGACGTTTTGTTGGTGTTTAAGCAGCTTTTAAAGAGCTGCTGAGTTTCCACCGCGGCGCTAAAAGACACGGGCTCACCGCGGGGAGGCTTTACAAGAGTGTGTGTGAGTGAGTGTGTGTGTGTGGTTCCTGCATGGCTGATTACCTGCCAACACAGGGCTAATAGCTCTGTAACTCCGGGTCATATCGGGGGAGGGGGGCGGCGTTAAAGGCGCTGTGGGAGTAATTTTCTCGTTACTACTTCATTTAGTGAATAACCATCCCTCTTGGGGGATTTTCTGTTTCCCAGGAAAGAAGAAGTCCAAGTTCCAGACGTTTAAGAAGTTCTTCGCCAGGAAGAAGAGGAAGGAGCCGGCGGCGGCGGCGGGGGCGGGGTCAGACACGGCGCTGAAAGCCAGCCAGTCCAGCGACAATGTCAGCAAGACGTCGGCGAGCAACACGCTGACACGGGCGGAGAAGGAGAAGGGATCAGGGTGAGGCCGCCACTCAGAACCCAGGAGAACCCGATGGAGTGTGCTTCCAGATAAAGCCCCGTCCTGCAGCGTGACGCGTTCTCTCAGATTTTTATCTCTCTGCTTAATTAACGAGAGGAAGGTGATGTTTTTACATCCATCTCCGGTTGAGGTGAACCCGCCGCTGCTCACTTCCTGTTTTTCTGACACGCTTTTCCTGAGAACCATCCCGACTGTCTGTTTTCTCTCAGCTGAGCCTCCTGGCTCGTCTGCACCTCGTATCTCCAGCTTTGGAACTTGAGTTCTTCCTTCATTTCTCACAGGTCGAAGATCAGCCTGGGCAGCAAGGCCTTGTCACACGACTCCGTCTTTGTGTCCGACTCGTCGGAGGCCAACGAGGCTCTGGGGGCGTCTCAGGACAGCATTCATGGAAAAGTCAAGTCACTGCAGGTACAGACGGCAAAACGTCAGAAACCCACACCGGTTCCATTTTTGATGGTCTCAACGGGAGTCAAGTGGTTTCCATGTCCCTCCAGGAGGGTCTCGTTCTGCAGCGCACCGCTCTGTGGTGGCTCTGTAGTGGACCTGTAGTTGCTCTATAGTGGACCTGTAGCGGCTCTATAGCAGACCTGTAGCGGCTCTATAGCGGACCTGTAGCGGCTCTATAGTAGATCTGTAGCGGCTCTATAGCGGACCTGTAGCGGCTCTATAGTAGATCTGTAGTGGCTCTATAGTGGACCTGTAGCGGCTCTATAGTAGATCTGTAGTGGCTCTATAGTGGACCTGTAGCGGCTCTATAGTAGATCTGTAGTGGCTCTATAGTGGACCTGTAGCGGCTCTATAGCGGACCTGTAGCGGCTCTATAGTAGATCTGTAGTGGCTCTATAGTGGACCTGTAGCGGCTCTATAGCAGACCTGTAGCGGCTCTATAGTAGATCTGTAGTGGCTCTATAGCAGACCTGTAGCGGCTCTATAGCGGACCTGTAGCGGCTCTATAGTAGATCTGTAGTGGCTCTATAGTGGACCTGTAGCGGCTCTATAGTAGATCTGTAGCGGCTCTATAGTAGATCTGTAGTGGCTCTATAGTGGACCTGTAGCGGCTCTATAGTAGATCTGTAGCGGCTCTGTAGTAGATCTGTAGTGGCTCTATAGTGGACCTGTAGCGGCTCTATAGTAGATCTGTAGCGGCTCTATAGCGGACCTGTAGCGGCTCTATAGCGGACCTGTAGCGGCTCTATAGTAGATCTGTAGTGGCTCTATAGTGGACCTGTAGCGGCTCTATAGTAGATCTGTAGTGGTTCTATAGCGGACCTGTAGCGGCTCTATAGTAGATCTGTAGTGGTTCTATAGCAGACCTGTAGCGGCTCTATAGCGGACCTGTAGCGGCTCTATAGTAGATCTGTAGTGGTTCTATAGCAGACCTGTAGCGGCTCTATAGCGGACCTGTAGCGGCTCTATAGTAGATCTGTAGCGGCTCTATAGTGGACCTGTAGTGGTTCTATAGCAGACCTGTAGCAGCTCTATATTATATATATATATATATATATATATATATATATATATATATATATATATATATATATATATATATATATATATATATATAAAGTGGTCAGAAAACTTCATAAAAAGTTGTTTGAAAAAGAAAGAAAACTGCTAAAATGACTGAATTAGCTTTAAAAACAAATGACCACAAAGGATAACCATCCAGAACGGCTTAATGTGCTTTTTGCAGTTATTTTGGCTCAAACTACTAAAACAAAGAAGATTTATTTGAATGAATCAATGAATTGATGAAATAATCTGAGAAACAAAACTCTTTTCCACCGTGTCCCTGTGTGAACCGTGGACTGATCACACTGATACAGCTGCGAAAATAGAAAATCCTTCCCTCTAAAGAGGTTTTAACTCGTAGCTAACCGTCGCTTCAAACTTTCTCTGGTGATTAAAAAGCGGAGGAAGTGTTTGATTTGTGGACGAGTCCTAATAACAGCAGGTGATGAGCGGACGTGTTTATCAGGAGACCAGCTGGGACGGGAAGCCGCTAATTCCCAGATTAGTATCAACAGAATTTAGCACCTAAAACAATCTGATGGAGATTTCCTGAGCTTAATCCCGGCTGCTGGTTTGATCAGCGGAATGAGGCCGTGGCAGAGACGAATATAGACACATTATGCAAGGATCGATAGCGGCGGGAGGCGGGAGGCGATCGCTGGAGGCGGGAGGCGATCGCTGGAGGCGGGAGGCGATCGCTGGAGGCGGGAGGTGATCGCTGGAGGCGGCGGCTTGAGGCACCGAGGGACCGCTTTGTGTTCGAGTCCTACCGTCTGATTACTGCACCTGCACAGTCATAAGATCACTGTCCAGATTTTACCGAAGAAACAGTGTGTGTGTGTGTGTGTGTGTGTGTGTGTGTGTGTGTGTGTGTGTGTGTGTGTGTGTGTGTGTGTCCTGCCCGGCTGCATAAAAGCCGTATTGTTCCGTGTTTACTTTGCACTCCAGCAGAAAGAGTTCATGATCGACTCCTGCAGGCTGTTTGAGTTTCACTGATACACACACACACACACACACACACACACACACACACACACACGCGTAGCGCTTCTCCCCGTCATCGTCTGGTAATCCCCACCTCGTCACCCTTCCTGTTAAAGCTGTGATTTATTAACCTTCTATCAGCCACTGATACAGAACCTGGAGATCTTCCACACAGTGATTCACTCTTTTATTTTTATTTAAGACAGTTTGAAAACAAGCCATCTCCCAGTCTGTCATACATGTCCAAAACATATAATAAAATAATCTGATTTTACAAAGACTGACATTAAACTGAACAAAACCACACAGGTTTCAACATGTGGACATTACTCAGTGTCAGTCTGGAAAAAAATGAGTCACCTGATGAAGAGATAAAATCAATGAAGCAAACTTGAAAAACGTTTGTGAATCGTCCAGCGTCTGGTGCTGATGCGTCTGCGGCGTTGTGAGGCGGTAGAGAGGGCGTGGCCGAGCTGCTGACCTGCCGCCGTCCTGTGTCCAGATGCAGCTGAAGCAGGCCATCAGGCTGGGCTCGCCGCCGGCCCTGGTGTGTGTGAAGAGGCCGGAGGACGGCGGCGCCATGTCGGAGGACGACGGCCTCCCCTGCAGCCCGCCCGAGTACACGGCGCAGCTGGCAGCCACGGTACCTCCTCCTCCTCCTCCTCCTCCTCCTCCACCTCCTCCTCCTCCTCCTCCTCCTCCACCTCCTCCTCCTCCACCTCCTCCTCCACCTCCTCCTCCTCCTCCACCTCCTCCTCCTCCTCCTCCTCCTCCTCCTCCTCCACCTCCACCTCCTCCTCCTCCTCCTCCTCCTGGAGGACTTTCCCTCTGAACAGTGTGTGTGTGTGTGTGTGTGTGTGTGTGTGTGTGTGTGTGTTCTCCAGATCCAGGCCCAGAGGAGCAGCTGCATCAGTCTGGAGGGGACGGACAGCGAGAACGAGCAGGTGAACAACTCTGCCCAAAAGATGACTCAGAACTATAACAGCAACACGTTTGGCTGTTCTCACCTGGGGAGTGTCTGACCGGCTGTCCCCCCCGTCCTCCCTGCCCCCCCCCCAGCTGTCCCGTGCCGCCTCCGGCCCCCCGGCGGTCCCGGGAGACTTCAGCCAGCCGGCCAGCCCCTTCGCCGTCCTGGACAACTCCGCAGCCAAACACAAGCTGGGCCTCCGACACAAAGCCTGCAACCGCAGGAGGCCGGCCAGAGTGAGACACACACACACACACACACACACACACACACACACACACACACACAGTAAATCACATTTTCAACTTAAAAAATCCTTTATTTTTGTTCAAAGCACTTTAATACCAGATAGTTTGGAGAAGTTGTATTATTTTAATTTCAGTCACATAAAATAAGTTTTTTTTTTAATTACCTCCATATTTCAGTTCACATCAAACTTTTATCATTATTATTCCATCCAAAAGATTTTTTTTTTTACATTAAGTCCATCTTCTTTAAGTCTTTAAGTCTTGCAAGGAACTCAGCAAAATATTTCATAACAAAAGTCATTTATAGACAAAAATGAGCCAGACATGTCAGCTTTTCAACCGTAAGAATGATCTAAAAAGATGACAGAGCAAACCTGTCAGGACAAAACAGTATTCAGTGTTTCGTTCGTTTCAGTTTCCATGCAGTAAAGTCACATTTTATTCACCGTGAATCCATTCTCCTCACTAACAGGGTTTGTCCCTGCTGATGCTGGCTCAGGGTGGAGTTCATCTCACACACATTTACCTGGAAACACGTCTTCTTTTCACACGCCATGCGTATTGTTTTAACTTGTAGTGTGTGTGTGTGTGTGTGTGTGTGTGTGTGCAGCGGTCAGAGGGCAGGTCTCTGCTGGACGACACAGTGACGCAGGAGGACGGAGCCTCAGAGGAGCCACAGACAGTCAGAGGTCGGAACACTGCTTCTCTGTTTCTCTGCATAAATGAGACTAAACCCTCACCAACACGAGGAAAAAAACCACTTTCTGTAACTGCATATTTAAAAAAGCTCAAAGAATTCATTTTACTGGAGTTTTTTGTGGGATTATTTGTTATATTTCCATGTGATTTCACATTTTCGTGAGCTGAGACCTGATCTGAGTTCAGAATACTGTTGTTTACTTAAATATGAATGGAGGTCAGATCTGCTGCAGAAGTTTCTGGAATGTTTTTACTTTAATTTTAAATCCTGTTTTTATCACAGGGTCATAATCTCACCATCAGTCCTCTTGTGTGATTCCCAGATGGCTCAGATGTAAAC